>NW_005803291.1:0-16646 GCF_000240725.1 Microchloropsis gaditana
CCTAACCCTAACCCTAACCCTAACCCTAACCCTAACCCTAACCCTAACCCTAACCTCTAATTTTTGTCCAGACGTAGAAAGTAGAAGAGAATGCAAAGACAAACAAGCCAACGTGCCCAGAATGCCTTCGATCTGGCTTAAGAACCAAAATAGTTACTTTTTCATATGAAATGAAGTAGTTGTCTGGGAATAACTAAGCTATGACGACGCAACTGGATGGAGGGTTTCTGCGTGCTTTTCTAGCCCTTATACAGGAAGGGGAAAGTCAGTTGTTCCATAGACTTCATTGTTGATAGATAAAAATGTCGTAGGACAACTCGAGTTGTAATCCTTAATGAAGGTTTGGAAGAATCTAATAAAGTCAGTATCTCTAACGTTACCGCTTGTTATCTCTCCCATGCGATGTCGTTCATAGAATATGGTTCCAATTGTGCAGAGGGCCCCAGTTAAAATCATATGTGGAAGCACTTTGTGCTCTGATCCTTCGATGTCCATTTTCATTAAGACGTTAAGAGGTAAATGCTTTCTTGTGTCGTATCTTTCTGGGACAAGACGACGAGTTGCAACGTGATCGAGCACGTACTTTGCGAGATCTAGTTTCCGTACGACAGTTGCTGCTTCTGGTTGTTTCATTGACTTTTGCCATGGAATTGTCGAAGCTCCCCATTCCTTATTCTGTGGTTTAGCTTCCTTGTCAAAGAAGAACTCAGTAGTTCCTTCCTCTATGTCGACAGCCGTCTCAGTTAAAATGGCGACACGCCACCCTTTCTTTTGATAGGCCTTTTCGAGTCTTTGCAGGGTTTCAGTATGGTGAGGATTTGCCTCGAATCCAACGACGCAGAGATTATTGTCTGCTGTCCGATTCCGTCCGAATAGACGATCGTAGACTTGTATTGCAGGGTCATTAGGATAAAGTTCAGGCTCATACACCTTACGGATCTGAATACCCGTATTCGAGCCCACATCTAGGTATACAAAAAGGCAATCGTCAAACCAGGAATCAAAACCAGGGGAAATTACACCCTCTAATTTTTGTCCAGATGTAGAAAGTAGGAATGAATGCAAAGACAAAGAAGTGGACGTGCCCAGAATGTCTTCGACCTGGCTTAAGAACCGTGCGCTCTGGCTAAGCGCTATTAGAATAAACGAGCTTACTAGTATGGCCATGATTGCATGAAGCCATCTTTTCATTTGCTTCTTACAGACTGTAAATATGTATAGTAATGTGGATACGTAGGGAGAACAGATCTTCCTTGAGACGAGTTTCGCTAACTAGTAGGCTCAATTCAATCATCAACACGAGCCAATTTGTAACCATGCAAATTGCTTGTCTGGTTTGCTCGTAGTATTCCTTAACAATACGTGTAAGGGGCGGGGAGCGATGTATGTGAAAAAGGTTGATTCATCCTCAAGAGCAAGTTTTAAGGCTGTTGGATCACCCTCAGAGCAAGTTAGCAGCAAGCTCATCAGAGGTTGAAGGACGATCCCGGGAAAGTGTTGTGTCATTCCAATTGTGAGCTCATTCAAAAGTTTAAAGACAAGAGACCAAATACTGTGCAGATTGCCTCTATATTGCGATTACTTCTCGATGCGAATAAACAATACAACGCCGTGGATAACCCAATATCCTGATGAAATCTTCAACACAATTAATATTCGCCCTAAGAATTTTCACCAAAGATTCACCCAAGAGAAGAAGACACTGGTCGACGCCTATCCTACTGTGGTATAGAAATATACCATATAAAATGATTAGGTGGACGCACATCATAATATGACACCATGGTGATCAACTGATAGTCGTCACACACACACTAAAACGGCTGTAACGGTGTAATCCTGTAAAACGGCTCTCTACCTCCTATCGCCGATATCTTTTTCCCTTAGCGTCATAGTTCATCTCATTCCTATATTCGCGTCACCTCTTTCATCACGTAGTGCGCATGCTTCGACATAAATATATATAAATATATAAATATGTAAATATATAAATACGTATAAAAAACGAAGTCTTGAAGGCCCTAGGCAATAGTCCCACCCTCTAAAGCACATGTGCTCCTGGTATGGTTGTAAGCCATACAGATTGGTACCCACAAGGAAGAAGAAGAATAGAAGATTTACCCGTCCAGGTACACTGTGCATTCCCTGAATTATCGCGCCTTGAGGTTCAACTACCGACTTATTACACAGGGCGGACTATCGGTGGCTCCTTATGCCACGGATAGTGCTCACTCTCGTTACCTCTACCAAGAAACACCAATATCTCTCTGTTCTCGAAAAAGTCATTTTTATAATGTCCGTCTCGAGCGTCAGAGAAGGCATCGATTGGAATTTTCATATGAATACACAAGTCATAACGGAAGGCATAACCTCGCGAATTGCCTTGCCATGTTGTGTATGGAAAAAACTGATATGTGTATCGAGGCTGCATCAAGCGGGCAAAATGCTCTGAGCGAAGACGAATCTTCTTTGTTTTGCACATGTCATTGATAATCTTTTAATCCTGACAATGCCTTCAGGATGTGAGATATCTCGCTTCTTATAGCAAATTTCGAGAAAAGTGTTAATGTAAGGTCAAGAGGGGATCCATCGATGTGGGAAGACATAAGGCATGCATCTCTGGAGTGATTTTACTGAGGGACCTCGTTGTCGTTGGCCTAAATCAGGTTTCCCCGAGCAGTAGAATAGGGAATTCCCTTGTTTAGACCAAAGACATATTATTCAACTTGTCAACGACACTTGCCAATTTTTTTGGGGTGCAAGGTGTCCACATCGGTTTCTTCAATGACGCTCTGACAGGTTATCAGTTATCCTTCAAGAAGTCGTACTCTTATTCTCCTGGCCTGATGCGCTATTGACTCGTCACGATCAGCAACTTCCTCAAATGTCGACAAGACTTTGTTTTGGGCAAGAATTAATGTTGTTCGCATGAGATGGCTGCGCTTCCTTGCCCTCCTCGGAATGATTTCCTCGGCTTTCTCAGGTTCACATTAACGGTGAGGCAAGACTGTTGTTGTTGCTTGCCTGAGAGCTCCACCGTTCCCGACAGATATTGATACACGAGTCGCTGCTGCTACTTTCACAGGCAGCTCCATCCTCCAACCCCCAGTCCTCGTGATGAGAACAGTTTGTCGCCCCAGCCTTGCAGCTTCTCGCGGTAGTTATCCGCTTGATGGCAGAGTTGCGACGAAATCTTACGCGGACATATCGTGCCGCCGGCGCTTTGATGTCGAAGAAGCGCCGTGGCCGCCACGATGCCAGCGCTTGTCGGTAGACAGGGACCGCTGATGCAGCTCGTAATGCCGGCGAGGAAAAAGGCAAATGGTCTCTTCTGCTGGCTTAGCATCTGTACCGTTTCCGAGAGAGCCAGCACAATTCCGTCTTGATGCCCAGGAACGGTCTTAGGCGGAAATCCAGCAGTTAAACAGAAAGAAGTTGCGGAGAAGGAGCCGCTTGTTGGCACCCATGCGTCCCCCTCCTCGATCCCTTTCCCCCCCAGTGGGTCATCCTCCTCCAGACTACAGAAATCTTAATCGTGGCAGCCGCCTGAAGTAGGTGATGGTAATGACGACGAGTGGAGATGTGCCTACTGATGGTGATGATCTTCGACCACGACGAGGCGGGGCAGCCATATTGCTTCACAACCCCGGTTCGTGTAGAACTCTCCCTCAAGCTAGCTGGTCGTGCGGGAGCCGGGAACAAGCCTCTGTGTTGTCAAGCCTCGAGGCAAGTTTGGACGAGGCAGGCACCATCTCCTTGTCCCTATCGACCTCACTGAGAAGTGCGGCCGCTGCGTCCACGTATCGCCCGCTTGGCGGCATGCCCTTCCACGCGACTTCCTCGTCCGCGCCCGTGTCTGGCCTGCCTCGCCTGGCCAGCACCTAGAGCCCATGAATCGTGCACCGCCGGTAGGAATCCAGGCACTCAAGTGTCGACATGTAAAAGATCGTTCGCCAGACTGCCCTTCAAGTCCCTAGTGAGTCAGAAAGAGTGCAAAGAGGGTGGTGGGATCATAATAAGACAAGACGAGCCACGCACACATGTATTTCCGATCGTGGAATCACGCACCAGTGGATGGAGGTACTGGACAGCAGAGGTGAGAGGGGCGATTTCGCCCTTCTTTGTGAGGGCGATGCTCCGTGCCCAGCGCCTGTATCCGCCAAGCAAGCTCCTGATCGTCCCTTTTTTCTGGTGCTACAAAAAGTAGGAGCAACAGCGAAAAGAAGAGGCACGGGAAAAAGGCTGATGGGCTTTTCAAAGTACAGGAGGCATGTGGACTTATCGCTCCATAGGACAAGAAAGTATATCGATGCAACGCTCCTACCGGGTCGTAAGTGTTTCCCTACCGCTACTGACGATTGTGCTGCTTGAGCGATGGAAATTCACGAAAGACAAACTGCATTTTCAGCCGGCGTGTCGAGG
Organism: Microchloropsis gaditana; assembly: GCF_000240725.1. NCBI lineage: Eukaryota > Eustigmatophyceae > Eustigmatales > Monodopsidaceae > Microchloropsis > Microchloropsis gaditana. The sequence continues at coordinate 4,423 of NW_005803291.1, forward strand.
CAAAGACCATCTATGGAGGACTTTTCTGGCTTGCTTGACCGATGGAATGCTGCGTAATAAGTGCTGCATACTTTACGGTGCTACTTTAATCTTCCAGGGTGAATGCTGTTCCCACCACTATAGCACTGATAGAGCCTAGAGCGGCCGTTGGCTGTGTTGTGTAGAGCGTTGTGCTACTAAATTTACTTCGGCCCGAGCAGGAGCAAATTATATTGCAGCAGCAACTGGTGTAGAATATGCTGGAAACTGTGGTTGGCGTTTTCTCGATCTTTGGTGAGAGCAGCTGCAAGGTATGAATATTAACCGCAGGGCTCAAAATTTCAATCATGACACCAACGGCGATTGGGGCGAATGCATTGGATTTACCAGAGCCAGTTAGAAATGCAAAGAGCGAGCACAGACTGGTCGCTATGATGGGAGTAGAGAGAAGGAAGTGCTTTCCAACTTGAGAAGCTGTCCGTCCCTCTCATTGTGTGCTGTGTCCTGGTCTAATCATTAGACCAGTGAAGATGCGACTTCTGCCACCTTCCTTGCCTGGAGCCGTGCCGCTTTAAGACACTCTAGAAGATTTATCGGCCTTCATGACCTATTATAGGCCCGCAGGATATCAAACAGAGATCGAAGAAGGTTAACACGAATCCAGTCGTCTCATCGTTCCCCTCAGAGACAGTATACAGCATGCTTAGCTTCATGTGTATCCGACAGAGCGACCTCACGACGCACCACGATCTTGTTGACCTTCTCGCTCCTCAACACTTCTTCGTCGTCTACGCAACTCCGAGAAGGGTCGCTTACATTGCTTGCATAGCCCTCCTGTAGCTTGTTTCATGGCACACTTCTTACAGAGAGCCGCGTGCCTAGGCCGTAACATTTCCGTTAGTCAGGATGTATGCATGAAAGAAAGGGTTCGATAGACGTACATGCACGGCATGCACTCGTAGCTGATCTCGCACTCCCGACAGGCCAAGCATTTAGGCTCACCAGCCTGTGAGTCCCATAAAAGCCGGGTGTGGAGTGAGAGCTTGCTTAGGCGACGGTTGTCTATGCCATTATCTCTGAGCGGTAATTCAGTTATATTGTTTACTATCGCAGAACTGAACGTTCTCACAGCTCATTAGTCCGTCAAGGTGGCTAACACTTGAGGCTTCGGATTCAGGATTGAGAGAGACACTACTTTTCCTCAAGACACCGCCCCTTGGGGACCCCGCACGACCATACATCCAATATATCTCTAAATTTAAAATTGTAAAGATAGGAGACCTCGCGGTTGTGATGCATGACAGGGCTGTGCCTTTCCTCGTTACCACGCGTGTGCCGTACTCTTTCGGCCTATTCTCATGCCAGAAGATTCAAGCAGCTTTTCAAAACTCACCAGCTCTGTCACTGATGTGTCTTCCATCTTTCACGTCCCGTGTGTTTTGAAACTGCTGCGCCTTCAATGGCCTGATTTGAGAAACAGAAAATTGAACAAAGGAGCATGTAATAAAAGAACACGCACAGGCAAACCCCCCCGCCCAAAAGCTAGAAGCACAGAGCGATATGTGAGAATTGAGTGGCTGTTGTAATTGGTTTTAGGTGTGACACAGCTTCACTCTCGGACTGCCAAGGTTCGAAGAGGCAAGCGGGATGAAGACGATAAGAACAACTTGAAGGGTTCAAGCAATCGCTCCATCGCCAAGTCTCTAGTAGAGGCAGCGAGGAAGGAGGTGTCACGAAACCTTCATGGATAGGGCCAACATTGACAAATGTGCGGTGGAAAAGACAAATGCACGCTCGATCATGCAATAGCTAGAATAGGCATGTCCTTAAATGCCTCACCGCCCACTTTTTGTTGTAAAAATCTCTGATTGCACCTCAGCGATTTCAGACCCCGTCACTTCTAGTGCGGCGCATGAAGAGAGCAGCCATATCTACACAAAGCTGCCCCACAAATCAGGGAACAGTATAAAATTGAAGTGGTGAAAATCAAACGTTGGACGAAGATGTATAAATAAAAAGGCAGGGGCGGCAATCTGGAAGGAGGAAATGCGTTTCCTTCAATGAGAAATCCTAGTATGCTTCTCGAGCTCTCGAGGCTTCTGTAGGTCTTCTACTTTGTGTTATTCATGATCTGAATTCTTTGGAGCGAATGAATGGTTATCTTACTACGTATTTCATCAATGTTAAAGGGAATCATAAAAACATTTGAGACCGATCATACACACTTATGCGGCGCGTCTTCCACTTGGACAAATTGTTGGGACTAATAACTCCGGGATGATCCAATGTGAAGGAGTATTCCCAAGACTGATACGATGTCTATCGAGCCAGAAAAGTTTTGATGACCTTAGGTGCCCTCAAAGGTGGGGTGTCTGCGATCGAGAGGTATCAGATCGCATTCCAAAGTATGCGAATGAGAGTATGGCAGAAATTCGAGGTTAGACAGCCTCGAAAAAGAATATACACATGAGGTGGCGATGAAACGAGAGAACAGGTTGAAATGGGGAGTCGAATGAAAGCAAGGACCGTTTCTCACACTCTACGACAGCATGTAAATCTGAGACACCCGCAGTATCAAACCTTGTGATTTTATCAAGAGATACGGGAATGCGAGCTGGTCACTTGCGTTTAAGATTTTTTTAGTTTCCTCGCACGATTGCGTCCCAGAAATGAACTTCAGTCGTCATATATGCCTACAAATGTATGTGCTTGCAGGAAGGTGATGTGATGAATGATGCGATGTCGTCTATTTTATGAATGTACATTCCTCTCACTACTTATGTTCGTCGTTTGCTTTTTTGGTTTTCGAGTCCTTTCGTGCGAAGAAATGGAATTATAAGACATGATGTCTTAACGTGTGTGTGTAAATTTCTTTTGCTGTTGTTGCCAAAATATGGGCGTGTAAAATTGAAATGTGCGTAGGCATGCTTGACGCATTAAAATCTTGGAACTCTTAATGCGGCAAGTCAATCCAGAATGTAGACAACAGGTACCTTTTGGGTCGAGTGGCAGAGCTATGAGGTCATTCTCTATACTCTCATCATATTGTTTAGTCATAAAAGATGTCTAACGGAGAAGGTGTTGGAAAAGGACAGGGTTTCTAAATGAAACTTGTTTGTAGGTTGGAGCGGTGACCGAAACGGACCTGGTCGTACGCGTGACTGGACGTTGCATCGCTCCTTCTCGCTGCACAAGTGGCCAAATCCGAAAAGCCGCATAAATGTCACCAGGGACGTGAAGTCAAGCATATAACTCACGAACCATTTCTATATACTTTCGAAGGGTAGAAGGTCATCACGCATAGTACGGACTGGCCTCGAGTACTGGACACCTCGATCGGAGGGCTTCGTCGACAGAGGCGCTCATTTTGCTTTTCCCCTACCCCTTTTTCCTCGCGTCGCCCCTGAAGTAGTTGAGGCGTGGCGTCAACACCGTGTGCAGCACATGACTCGTCCTCAAGTACCTGTTTGACTTTTAGTGTGATGGATGATAATGACCGCGAGCCTCTAGCCAAGACCTCTCGCGGCTCCCTGCCTTCACCTTCCTCCAGCGTCGACGCCCTCTCTCCTGCTCACAGTGATGACGGAGGCCAGGACGAGTATCTTGTTGAGGGGCATCGATTAACTCAAGTCAACGATGAGACCGATGATGCCTCTACCCGCGTCACCGATGATTGGGCTTTGGAAGCTGCGGCGCAAGAATTGGAAGCGAGGCTTGCAAACCTACGCCGATACAGCAACTGGCGGCTGAATACTCGCCAATACCCGTCTTCCCCTGCCCTAGAGACACAACATGCTTTGTGGGCTCTCCGACAGACAGCATCAGGAGGGCTCAGCCTTGTACTGCCTCCTGCTATTGCCGAAGAAGAGGAGAGCGAGCATGAGGGCCCGAGTATGGTCCGCGGGCAGTCACTGTCGGCCGCCATTGACGAAATTAACGGCTTCATGTCACGGAGAGCCACAAGCGCTTGGAGACGCTCTCGCACCCTTGCTTCGGGGGGAAATTTGCCATACCCCACCTCCTCGTCTCGTCTTTCGGGTCCCCTTTTGCCCCTCTCGCAGAGGCAGCCCGGGGGGGCGGAGGGTCGTGTCAGTTTGGCGCCTGGCATTGGCAGCAGCACCGGCTCAGGGAGAAGCCCCGAAGCCCGAGGAGGGCGCGATGGCAAGGGAACGAAAGTTGTGGAAGGAGAGCGCGTGACGGCCTCAGCTACTCAGGAAGAGGAACAGCGTTTGCCACGTGACAGCCCCAGTCTGCTTCGAGCCTCGCTCTTGAGTAAGGCCCCACCGCTGTGGTCAGCATGGGAGCGTCTGGGGTGGACGATAGGCGACTACTTCATGTCGTTGGTGGTCTTTGTTACCATTTCCATCACTTGGTGGCGGGGCGCCTGGAACCTCCTCGACTACTACGTCTTCCCTACCCACCGGGCCCTCCGCGCTCTTGTGCTGACCCTCGCGGGCATGACTTTTAACGTCCTGGGCTTTCTCTGCTACCCCTCCCTGCTGCGGTGGTCGCGTCGGATTACCTGCCGTCGAGAAAGCTACGTGTTCGGGACGGTCAAGCGCCTGGTGTTGCTGCTGCGCATGCTTGCCTCGGTGGCGCACTGGACAGGGGTCTGGGACGCCGTGGACGGGGCTTTCTGTGGAGAGGAGGCGACCAGCGACTGCAGGTATGGAAGAGGTCGAGTTAAGCGTGGGAGTAGGAAGGAAACTGCCGGGAGCTAAGGATGGAGAAAGGGAGGAGGACCACAAAGTTCCTTTTCCGGCGCCTACACATGCGGGGCGTGTAAGCGCTCATGGCGATAGGCCGCCGTTTTGGTGGCCGGCTTTCCTTGCAAGGATCATGGCTACAAATCTGTCAGCATTGTCTTCTTGAGAGCGGCACGCCCACGCCTCTTTTAATGGCTCTTTTTCCTACCGCTTTCCCTCCCTCCCCTCCCAGCTTCGACTACAGCAGCTTGGGCACCATCACGTGCGTAGGATTGGCCGGCCTGGTTGCATTGCGGCAGATGAACGGGGCGGTCTGGGGCCCACTCTTCTCGGTGTCTTTAGACTTCCAAGACGAGCTTGTCCTGGATACCTCCCTCCGCTTCCACACGAGCCAGTGGCGAACTGGCGGCCAGGGAGAGGGGCCAGGAGGAAGGGGGGGCGGGAGGGGGGCACTGCTCTGGCATGTGCTGGATATCCTGGCGACCCAGTGGCTGCCGGACGTATTTGCCATTTTGGCATGGTACGGGCTTTATACCTGGCTGCCGCTGCGGTGGCCGGGAACATCGAGGAGGGAGGAACTCTTGTACGTGGCGGCCGCGATGGGGGTGGCTGTCGGGTGTTACGCCGCCCAGTTCGTGCTGGCAAGCTGGGTAGATGCCTACTATCCTCGCGCGAGTAGCAGCGGCAGCAGCAGCAATGGGGCCGGGGGGGAAGCGGTTTTGGAGAGAGAGGGCGAGCTGGGAGGAAGCCTGGGGAACGGCAGGCGCAGCATAGCGAGTAGAGGCAACCACAACCGGAGCACTCAAGGCGACTTGTCCATTCCACTGCAGGTGCCGGTTCCCAAATGCTGCGAACCACCCCCTTTTCTGTCGGGAAAGTACTTGGCGGAGCTCTTACTCTACCTGTGGGCTTTCTTAGCCGCTAACATGCTCTGGGTCTTTTGGTGGGATTTCCTCGACGACCACCTCTTGTCCGACCGGCCGCTGCTCAGCAACTGGCTCTGCGCCGTGGGTGGGCTCGCGCTGGAGTTCATGTTGAATGTGGCATCGACGGAGGTGGCGGGGGGCGTCTATCTGGACGGGGCAGCGGAGGGGAGCTCTGGCTTGTTCTTCCCTGTGTGTTACTTCGGAGAGGTGGCCGCCTACCGGGCCAGCCTCCGGTCTGCTCAGGCCTTCGCCGTGTATCGAAAGTCGACCATGGGAGGGTTAGCGGGAAGCGCTTCTTGCTCCTTGCTAGACACCGGGGCCAGGAGCGCTCTGGAAAGTCCTGTGCGGGAGATTGCCTTGCTGCGCCCCGGGTCTTTGGGGCAAGGGGGAGAGGCTAGGGGGTGGAAGGCCGGAGGGGCGGCGGACAAGATTGGAAAAGTGGCGGAAACGCCCACACTCGTCCATGGGGAGTCGGGCATGGGCTTGCTCGCGAATGAATCGGGGCGGTCGGACGACTAGGGAGAGAGGGAAAGGGGATGCAGAGATTTGTGGACGGATCGCAGGAGGAAGAACGAGGCGGGCGAGCCGGCCATCATTTGTTGCGGGAGAGGTGTGAATTTGAAAAATGTGAAAAGCAGACCAGCGATGTACAGCACACGTTTCGTAGGTTCAAAGTAAAGATACATGCCCTCAAGGGATGGAAGATGAAATGGAGCTTTCGCCCGAGGTTGACGTCCTGTTGGCGAATGCGATATGACTTGTTGTTCGATGTCTCCTGAGCTTTACTTTATTAGAAACCTGTTGTGCACTACTGCCTTGGCATGTCGGACGAGTCAAAAATGCACCGGTATCTCCTATTGTATCTTCATCCGGGGTTGTCTTCCTCCTCTTCCCTCCTTCAAAGCCTCCTTCACGTCTAGACGTTGAAGCGGAAGAGCATGACATCCCCTTCCTTGCACACGTACTCCTTGCCTTCCGACCTGAGCTTTCCGGCGTCCTTGACCGCCTTCTCGCTCCCCAAGGCGACCAGATCCTCACAGGACATGGTCTCGGCGCGGATGAAACCTTTTTCGAAGTCGGAGTGAATAACACCCGCCGCTGCAAGCACACCGAGGAAGAAGAAAAGAGAAAGGAAGACAGGGTTTAGAGATGTCCAACTCGACTTCGCTTTCTCTGTTAAGCTCTAGTTAAACGTCGTCGGACAACCATGACCAATCCATATCTCCCATACGATCCCCCGCCCCCCCCTTTCTCGAGAACCCCCGCCTACCTTGCGGCGCCGTACTTCCCTTCTTGATGGTCCAGGCACGCGTCTCTTTGGGTCCACACGTGAAGTATGTCTGCAATCCTAGCAAAGAATAAGTCTCCTTCACCAGCGCTCGCAGCCCACAGGCCTCCTCCTGCACCCCTAAAGACTCGAGAAACTCCTTCCGGTCCTCCAAGGGCAACTCCACCAGCTCCGCCTCCACCTGGGCCGAGACCAGCACCACGCCCGCCCCCTCTTTGGCAGCCACTTCCCGCACTTTGTCTACGTACTTGTTCCCTGTTGCCAGCTCGGCGTCACCGACGTTGGCTGCGTAGATTACTTTCATGCCTGAAGAAGAGGACGATGATAGGACAGCCCAGTAAGCTTGTGTGCCAATTGCCCTTCCTCACCTTCCATTCCGCGAGAAAAGGGAGGAAAAATCTATGTGCGTAGATAGCCTTGCTTGTTTCTGTGCTTATTGGGGCTTCCGGCACCTGTCCCCGGGGCGCGACACGTGCGCCTCGGACACTGCCTGTCGAACCCAAACCAACGTACCTGTGAGCAAGCCCAGTCGCCCCACGTCTGCCAATTCGTCTTCAGAGAGGAAAGGGAGGATTTCCCGGGCTGGCTTCCCCTCTGCGAGAGCGTCGTAGACCCTCTGGAGCCCGTCCCGCTCGGCCTGTGTCACGCTCTTGTCCTTGAGGGCGCGTTGTAAGCGCTGCACGAAAGAGCGGAGGGAATGCATGAGTGGTAAAAGCCGTTAGTGGGACGTCTTCCGAGGCTATTAGCGGGCATGTAAGCGATGAGCCACGACGCCAGCGAGGAAGCATGTACGATCAAACAGCAGACCTAGGGCACCCCGGCGACCAAGACACAGAAGCCTCAAGGCGTCGCTGCGCTTACCTTCTCCACCTGCGCCAGATCCGAAAGCGCGAGCTCCAAATTAATCACTTCCATGTCCCTCTCCGGGTCCACAGAGCCAGAGACATGGACAATGTCGTCGTTCTCGAAGCAGCGGATCACCTGCACGAGTCAAGCACATAGATTTGGGATCAGGGGGTGAAAAGGGAGGGTATTAGGAGTCAACGCAGAGCATGGTGCCTTGCGTAGTGGAGACTTGACGGACACGACAGCGACAAGACGAGAGAGTACGAGGTCTTGGGATGGAAGAGGGAGCTACCTGGACGATGGCATCGCATTCGCGAATATTCGCCAGAAACTTGTTCCCCAATCCTTCCCCCTGAGAGGCTCCTTTGACGAGACCTGCGATATCCACGAATTCGAGGACGGCGGGTAGCACAGACTCGCTTTTGGCGATGTTGGCGAGAGCCAGAAGACGTGGGTCGGGGACCTGGCGGTGGGAAAAAAGGAGGTCGAGGGAGGGGGGAAGGTGTGGTGTGTCTGGGTTTAGGGACATTGCTTCTTCTGTGCCCTTTCAAGCTGCCTGCCGCTCTCTTCGGGCTTTTCTTGTGGGATTAAGTGAGAACCTTTCCTTCTCCTCTTCGTCTCCCTCCTATAAGGCACCATAGCATCAATGATGTCGTCTCTGCCCTGTTCGGTGTGAACTGCTCTGTCACATTTAAATCACCTCGCGCTCCTCCCTCCCACTCTCACCTCGGCGATCCCCACATTAGGCTCGATGGTGCAAAAAGGAAAGCTGGTGTTTTGAACAAAAAGGGTGTTTCGTAAGAAGCCCCGTAGAATCGAACCGACGGTTGACATCCCATCACTCCTCGAGGTCACTACCCTCCCGTCTTCCTTATCATCCCCGTCTATCTTACTTGGCGGCTTGTGCCGTAGCGCCTCCGGTCAGGGCATTGAAAAGTGTGGATTTTCCGACGTTGGGAAGGCCGACGATGCCCGCCCGTAGCTTCATGCTGATTTGGTGCCCCGATACTGCTTGAGAGAGGGGACAAGGAGGGTGTAAGGGCCGAATGGCCGATGATTGGATAGCTATGCGTGTGTGTACAACAAATAATTTTGATATCAGGACCACAAGAGAGGCAACTGGGAAAGCCTTAGAGTGCAGGTTATTTTCCATACAATGAGTCGCAAGAGGCTGAAAAGCATTTTGCAATTTAGCGACCTCGACAAGAATGCAGCCTACTCTTCACGTCCTGTCCTTTGGATAGCTCTTGGCGCTTTGAGAGATCCTTCAACGCTCCCACCTCACAGTATTCAAAAGTGGCAGTAGTACAAGGGGCCAGTGTGGGTCTGACTTGAATGGTTTTTAACGGGATTCCTCCTTCCGTCATACCTGCGGCAAGTTGTCGTTGCGCTCCGCCCGACCACGGCTTGACAAAAGGTCTGATGAAGGCACTATTACTCCTTACCATACCATAACGAAAATTAAACATGCGTCGTGTGCAGTCTGCAGCGATGATGGAAAGTGATGGATGAGGTTGAAGAGGTTAGGGGTCACGCTGTGGCCCTTGTGGACAATATCGGAGACATTTGTGGTTAATTTAGATGGATCCCTTTCACAACCCGTACCTGATATTTGTTTTTTTGTTTCACGAGTCACCAAGGGTGCAGGAAAGGCAAATAATGTCGCAGCGCTTACTGTCACGCAGCAATACAGGAAGGGTAGGAGGCTGACTCGACGATTGACAGGGCCGGACGACATGGACCAGTGGACCTTTACAAAGAGGGAGAGAACAGGAAGCCACCCACGTCTTTCAAGTAAGCACGTCCCATAATTTGGAAGAAGAAGTGACTTTAGACATTTTTGATGCTGCTGCGTTAAAGACGGGCGATGTACGTGTGGCGGTGGATACTCATCTGGCGGCCGTCATTTTCCCCCCTTTTCAAGTTTCATTTTGTCAACTCCGGATTCAGAATCCGTTATATAGCTACTAAACTATATGCACAAGCATAAGAATAAGAGTGAATAAGATTAGGATGGATCGCAGGGCCTAGAATCGTGAAGAAAGACTTGTGTGTCTGACCCGTTCCGATCTTTCGGGCTCTTGCCTTTTGCTTGCCTCCTGCAGACTTTTGAGCTTACATTGATTGCGACGACGACGATTTGAGAATAATGAAAATGTGTCTTTTGACAAAGATGCTGTCTGAATGGATTCACGAACAATGCATCAGACAACCAACAAATTCAAAGCCTGCGCCGCAATGTCTGCGAGCAAGGTAAGGCGGGTGAAAGTGAAAACGTGCCGGCTGTGCACCGACATGTCAAGCGAAGCGAATGCAATGGCTTGAGGAACGCGTTTTGACAATTACATATAGCTGCTCTTTCTTCTTGCCTTCATATTCTGGAATAATTGGACATAGGCCGATGAAGAGATTCGGGCTTCAGGACTGAGACCTTCTCGCCTCAAAACAATGTCCTTCGAGCACGCATACTTGTACATTTAAAAATGGAAAAGCTTTCCATTACGCGGGCAACAAAGTACCGCTCATGCTCTTCTTCTTGAGATTTTTACCTATACCATTCTTGCTTTAAAGGACTAATTCTCACCGTGAGCCTCATCGCGAGGCATGCTTTTTACCAGTGCATCTTTTCCATCCTTCGCATCCACCTCCCCTTTGCCGCCCGTCCTGCTCCCGCGCTCATAAGCCCACCCATGGCTCAAAGGAGGCAGCATGCGGTGCGAGTTATCTGCAGGGGATACGTCCTTCTCTTGCACTTCATGCTTCGCATCCACCTCCTCCTTGCCGCCCGTCCTGCTTCCGCCCTCATAAGCCCACAAATGGCTCAAAGGAGGCAGCATGCGGTGCGTTCCCTCATCCGAGACAGAACCTTGGGTAGCAAGTTGTCCGTTCTGATCAGCCTCCGCATGCAAAGTGCCACGTAAATTGAAAGCGTTTGTGACGGAGAACAACAGCACGACAATGCTACCGAGGATAGAAAGGTGTGAGAATGCGATCATCTTTTTCGTCCAGACCGTTGTTCTCGAAGGGAACTGTCCCTCAAACTGTGGAATTTGGTGCGAAAACGAAGAGCATGTCAGCGGACTGACCATTTCGGAAAAGTATGTCGCATAATGTGAAGTGATTACAGCCATGATTAAATTCAATGCCAAAGACAAACAATTATCTGAGTTGGGGGTGAGAATTCAAAATTGACCTTGAGGTTCTCTAGATCTGGCCAGATCTTGTCATTTCAGGGAGTGGACAGGACCCCATGATTGTCTAGTCTTTGTGGTCAATGGCAATCACGTTTTGTTTATGGCGACACGAGATAGATCCAGCGCAAGCACAAGCCCGGCCACGTCATCGCCCCGGATCAAAAGCAACTAGATGAACAGACGTATCCGTGCACCTGGAACCCCCTCAAGCGCCGCAGTGGAGGCAGTAGTGTTGCATTGAGGGATAATTGGCCCCACGTTCTCCCGGGATACAAAAATGGCACATTTTTGGGGGATCGAGTGGAGGGGTTAGAGGGGGGCTGACAAAGCAGAACAACGCCGGAGGCTGGACGCCAAGAGGCATCTGCTTTTGCCTTCACAGCAAATATTTGACACCAGGGTATGGCGGCGAGACGCGGTGCAATGTGTTATTTCAGGCCAGAGGTCTTCTTTCTCTCGCTACAACAGTAGTCATAGTCATTGCTGGATGGTTCAATGGTCATGGGCATAAGATCTGATGGTCGAAGGGCGAGATGTAACGAGTACTCCTGTCGAAGCCAACGTGGCAGTCCCCATGAAGCTTCACTTCACCCTAATTTTGCTGCCGCTCGAGATAGAGACAGCTTTTTGCGACTGTGGAAAATTATATGAGATACACATGCCATGTTCGCGTGCTGAAAAATTGGTACATGTTAAAGGTACCACATTTGGATCATGTGAGAAGGGATAACGGATACGCAGCACGGCAGGTGGAGATGGCCCCTCCTTTGTGAGACGCGAATCCCTTCCCGTCTCACAGGGGCATTGCATATGCAAGTCCTGTGTGTATGCCGTGGCATAGATCCAGTGGCATGTAAGAGCTCTTTAAGATGCCCTTTCGTGCGGACCTTCTCATTTTTGGGCAACAAAATGTTTCATCCCTCATAGATCTTGCTACCTTCATCGAAAAAGTTAATAAGGAAGCCCAAGATGACTCTCTCGGTCTCCCGTATGTGCTTGGCCACAGCTGCAGCACTTCTTCTGACAACTCCTATGACTTCGGCGGCAAATTTGCGCCGCGCTCAGGCCGTAGTCAGTGAAGGTAAGTGTTCGCGGACCGATTTAACCCTTGTGTTTATCATCCAAGGAACATGCACACGGGCCTACCAATTGCAGGTCCTGATTTGAGACTTATCACGCAACAACCTCGCACTACACTTACATCTCGGACAGGTGCTGCGGCCGAGGAAGGAGACAAGGCCCCGCTGTCTCGTGGATGGGCATACGGCGGACGGGACGGATCTCG
>NW_005803290.1:0-16629 GCF_000240725.1 Microchloropsis gaditana
TTTCCAAGCCTCCCGTGCGAAAACTCAAAGACCCGCATGACCACCTGCGGCTTCCTTACTGTCACAGGCGGGGAATGCTTCTTGCAGTAGGCCTCGTACTCCCCGGGCGGTACGTAGATGTCTGGGTGCTCCTTGTAGAGGAGGCACCAGGGGTGAAAGGAGATGTGGCACTTGCCTACGGGGCACTGGACGCAAGGGCCCGCCTTCTTCTCCTGACAGATCATGCACTTGAGGGTGCGACGCGCAGGGGCCATGCGGGAGTAGTCAATCAGCTCCAGCTTGTCGGGCTGTGTGAAAGTGACGTCGGGGAGCCAAAGCGCGCACTGTATATGGGCCCAGTCCCCCGAGGTGGTGGGCTTCAGGGCACCCCCCCCGTGCCCGCAGAGGGAGCAGCGGACCTTATGACAGTCCATACCGTACTCACAGAGCCGGCAAAACCACTTCCCCACGGGAATAGCTTCTACACCATAGCAGCCTTGATGCACGCTCAGATCGCAGTGGTCGCAGAGTACGATTTGGTTCTCGACCTCGCTGTGGCCCTCCCCGCACACCGTGCAGAGTATGTCCTAAGGGAAAGATGATGCCGCGTACAATGACTGAACATCATATATCCACCGTTCTATGCCTTTACCGTACTCAAAATTTTATTTCACGTTTTGAAAAACGAATGAGGACAGGGAAAGGTCATGATATACCTCTTGTCTGAACAAGAGAGCGTACTGGTACGCTCTTCAGGGAAAAGGAGCTGGCTGAGGAAGACCAATGGCACGGATGTTTCACATACCTCTTCCGATGACTCCTTGACGCTATTCTCGGAAAGTTCCTGCACTGGGCTCACAGGATCGATTACATGGTCGGTCATAGCCATTTTATTTTAGTCCAATGGGGCTGAGAAAGTAATCGCCAAAGACTTTCCGTCTGCTGCGCCGGGCCGCTGGCCGGCGCAAATGGAGTCTATCGGGCACCAAGGTTCCTGCCCTCTTCCAAATCAGAGAAGCCGCACAGATAGAGGTGCCATTTCTGTCTTTACACGTGGGTGTGTGATATGCATTTCGAGTCTTATTGAGTAATCGCAAACACCCGTAAGCGAGGAAGAAGGAAAAGCAGCACCGCTCAAAAGACCAATGCACTTCCTCCATAAAAAGGTGCCACGACCTCCCGCCCGTTTGGAAAAAGGATCGCGTATACTCAGTCACGCTTGCACGACTGTCTTGTCCATCCCCTCCGCTCGTCGGGGATGTGGTGCAGAGTGGAGGGCGCAGAGAAACCGCCTCCTCGCCCTTCGTCTTTCCTCCCTGGTCGGCGAGGCGGCGGCGAGAAGTAGAGGGGCACGAAGCTCCCGTAAGGAGGCCGAAGCTTGGCGTACTAAGCGACGTTCGCGATCTACGATTGCGGTCTCTTTTTGCCCCGCGTATGAGGAGTGGATAGCTTTATCCTATGACTGGATCTTATTTTCATTTGTATTCACTGGGTAATAACTCTACCCCCCGGCACGTATTGCTTCCAATATTAAAATGAGAAAATGTAGTAGGTATGGGGTGTAAAAGATCTAACATAATAATTCTCTCTAGAAACCCGATACCCAAATTAATTTTGGGTATGCGAGGGGTAAGGCATGTGGTTCATGCATATGCAAGGGAAAGCGCAGGAGGCCGGCCGTAAAGGGATCGGGTGTAGAGTGCTGGTATAAGCATCCTTTTCAGGGAGTTGGGTACATTTGTTCCTCAATTGCATTTTTTAAAGTAGTACGGCCAGCTGTAGAAGAAAACATGGCTTGATCGCGGGGCCATAAGCCGGGGTGGTTGAGGGTTTTAACCTTAACGAAATATGCGTGTCTTCATGCAAAACATGGAGCAACTGTGGAAGCCACCCTTCAACGCAAATTGTGATGTACACGGAAAGAGCGAGGCGCAAGCCAACAAGTGTACACAAATGTAATCAAACACATGAGAGAAAGACACTCCCCAAAATCCTTGCACTTGGGCCACTCTTGATCTTACTGGCAGTTGTCGCTGTCCACGCTTCCTCATCGAGATACTAATCCCTACGTACACGCCACCGAATCCATCATCCTGGCCATCTACCTTACGTTGCACGAAGTATGCTAGTGGACAAAAGTTCATGCCCGCACATGTATACTTACTAAGCATTGCAACTTGTTCGAAATCGCTCATTTTTCTTCATCTCAGAGACAGGGGCAAGTCAAAGGTGTCAATAATGATCGAGAATAAAACATACTGAAGACTAGCAAAACAAGTCACGTCTCTCCCAGTTCGGCCTGAATCGCTCCTATAATATGACTTGGGCATGTCCGGCCTATGGGCTGGTATCATCCAATTCACCTCCGACTCTTGCTGCTCTGCTCTTTTCACATCCCTGCTATCTCTAATCTCCTTTGCCTCTATCTACAGTCGTGCGCGCGCACCTGTACCGCGTCCAGTCGACCCCTTGTATTCGGCCATAAAGGCGCTATGGAACGCCAGGAACCGTTGAATGATGTCCTGAAATTTGCTCTCCGGAGGAAGGATGGTAGTTCGGAAGTGGAAGGTGCCGTCTCGTTGCTTGAAGCCCGAGCCCGGGACCGTGGAGATCCCAGTTGTCTCAAGCAGCTTGAGGCAATAGAACACGTCCGGCGACTTTCCAGCCGCCTTGGCGGCTGCCATGGCAGCGGGGGGGAGTGTGATTTTCGGGAAGGAATACATGGCACCTTCCGTCTCTTGACAGACGATGCCCTCGCAGCTGTTGAAAGCGTCCGTGATAGCCCGCGCCCGCCGCCGCAAGGAATCCAACAAGTCTTGCTTTTCCCGCACATATTGTGCGTACGACTCGTCACCGGGGCGGGGCCCGTTGACCATCAGCCCGAGGATCACCTGGCCCGGCACGTTCGGGGATAAGTTGATTGAGGCCAGCTTGTACAGCTCGTCCGCCACGCGCTCGTCGAAATTAAGAAGCTCCATGACGCCTCCTCGAAAGCCGCACTCTCCGTACACGCCCTTGGAGGCCGTGTGGAACGTGGCTAACTCCAGTCCCTGGGCGTAGGGCGAACCCATGCTTAGCGCCACATGACGTGCCGACACGAAGGGCCGCACCGTCTGATATATGTTGTCCTGGTAGACCTCGTCCGCCATCAGAACTAGCTTGTGCTTGTAGGCGAACTTCACGAGGCCCTCCAAATCCTGACGGCTGAGGCACTGGCCCGTCGGGTTCCCGGGGTTGATGAAGACCATGCCGCGTACCCGTACCCCTTGTCGCTTCGCGTCCCGCACCGCCCGCTCCAGTTCCTCGAAATCGAGGGACCATCCCGACTCCTCGTGCAAATAGTATCCTACCATGCTTCCGCTCAGCAGCTCAATGGCGGCTGAGTACAGGGGGTACTGCGGGATCGGCACTAGGATGCCGTCTTGGGGGCCGCGGAGCATGGCTGTCAGGCCCAGACGCACGGCCTCGCTCGCTCCATTGGTCAGGAATATTTTATCAATATCAGATCCGAAGCCATCACGTCGCTGCAGGAAATCTGCGAACTCTTGTCGCACGATAGGCAGGCCCTTCGAGTCGCTGTACGCGCCAATGCCTCCCGGTGCGGCCTTCATGTAAGCCTTGGCGCGCGCGATCACATCCCGAGGGAAGATACGGTGCACATCCGGGTGCTCCAGGAGAAAAGGTGCGCTGACGAGGGCGAAGACCTGTCTGATGAATGTGATGGGTTTTTGGCCCAATCCGTGCGGGTTGCCGACGTTCGTGAAAATGACCTCCTTGCCTGCTGCGACACGTTCCGTAGCAGCTCGGTACAACTCCCCACGGACAGCATATTCGCAATGCTTGACATGATCGGGCAAACTGTCATAGTTTAGGACACGGGGTTGTGCTGCCATATTTTTTGTACCGCGCGTGTAAGTGCTGGTGGGAAGAAGATTGCCCACGATTGCGTGTTCGTGCGTGACTAGAGGCTACCAGCCGATTACTTGATCCTTCCAGGTTCTGTTAAGAGAATGGAATGAGTGAGTCCTTCTCCATTGTGTGCGAATATAAATGATACCCTGTAGTCCGTGCTTTGTAGTGCCTAACATCTCACACGATCGTTCACGGTACGTCGGACACGTTGAGTGATGTGGCTGGAAGATCGCGGGACTGGAGTGGTCCTCTCTGCGCCCTCCACAAGTAGCTTTGGTACGCGCCTATCTTCCACTCATCTTCCATGCTACGTACTCAATGAAGATACAGCACATATGATGCGAGTCACGCAATTTGTCACAATAGAGAACATCTGTTCGAGGGCGGAAGAGGCCTGCACTTTCTAAGGACATCGCCTCGGGGGTTTGAAAATCCTCCCAAGGACAACGGCGAGGCAGGCATGGCCTTGTAAATTTAGTGGAGGGCTTTTCGAGAAGAGGTTTTTTCACAGTGGTTGACTTGACATCATATTGCACGCGCACAGGATGCAGTCAGCCCCCTGAGCTCTGCATCGAAATTTCTATTCTCTCTGACAAAGAGTGTCAGTACATGTGCATCCGTTGCAGTGGTGCGTGGTGCTTTGTCAGGCTTTTCTTCAAACAGACCTGTTTTTCGCTTCAGCACGTCCCTCCTTTTTTTCATGCGTCAGACAAGTATGTATGTGCAATTATTTTTCCAAGCCCTTTGCATGTCAAGACGGTGCTGGGCACCCTCGGGTCTCTACTTGGAACAAGCGAAATTCTGTGACTGCTTGTGACCTGAAAAGGACAACGGTGACATGGAGGCCTCGAGGTCTTTTTTAGCCCACTATTGACGCCTTTGCAGTCAAATATTGTTTTTAATCTGACACGCTCGTTCCCTCATATATAGCTTTCTAGATGAATCCTGTATTTTTTTTGTTCCGAAAGAAACTAACACATTTTTCCGCCCACCCAATTTCAGTTTTTAATTTTTTTCCTCTTCCACTACGCCAAAACTCTTCGTCTAGTTCCTATATGACACTATCGGTGTTTGACATCATGGAATTGTATTTTTCTTTGTCGCTTCCGATACACACAAACGCCATTACATACTTTTGCTGGCCATTTCTTTCAACATGTTACACATGCCTGGGAATGTAACTCCACGTTCAATACCCCCTTTGAAATTTGACACACATTTTGGGGCGAAAGTGGAGGGCCATCGCACTCCTCTTTTCCTGTAGGAATGTATTCGGATAATTGGGGCCGCCTATCCCTGTTCTAAAAGAGATTGTAAACTGCCAATCAGACGGGTACTACAGCCTCCATCTTTTCCTCGTCTCCGTTCGCTTCATCGTCAGTCACTTCCAGCACGTATCCGAGATCATCGGTGCCGTAGACTCGCAGAACACTGCTAGTAGAAGCGTCCCTTCGACGCTCGAATGGGTCCTGCAGGAACACGCAACGCCGACGGGTGCATGGATGGTGAAGTACGTAGTATAAACCGCAACCCATCAAGACAGCGACTCCACAGATGAGCCAGGTCTTGAGTGGAGCCATTGCCAGCATACAGACAAGCAACATTACCGGTCCTGATAGCATGGCGCAGATGCCCCACGTCCCTAGCGGGATGCGGTAGGGTCGAGGCAAGCAGGGGAGCACGACGCGGAGACGAACAAACGCCGCGAACTCGATCAGCATGGCCAGCATGTACAAGAAATTGAGGACCTGTACGATTTCCAGAAAGGACATGGACGCCAAAAACGTGATGCCACATGCACTGCAAACGATGGCTGCGGAAGGAGTGCCATGTCGCGACCGGTGGGCGAAGAAGGCAGGCAGGTGGCCCCGTTCGGCCAGGCCCATCAGGGAGAAGGCGTCGCTGGCCATTTCAGCTTCAAACATACCGACAGAAGATAAGGCCGCCGCCAGGGCGATCAAGGCTCCGAGCCACTTCCCTACCAGGTCCGAACCGACCTTCCCGAAGAACCCGTCGGTGTACTCCGTGTAGGCGAACCGGGTGCCCGTCACAGCCGTCGCCAGAGGCACCAGGGTAGAGAGCACCACCAGCGCCACGGCGATGGCCAAGGCTCGGGGGAAAGCCTTGCCCGGGTTCTTCACGTCACCGGCGAATGTGGCCACCGAGTCCCAGTAATTGAGCTGCCAGAATAAGATGTTCAGGAGGCTGGACCACTGCACGGCCCCCCATCCGCCCTCCGGCAGCTCCCCCAAGCGGCTACCGTCAAGCTTGTTATATTGAACCAGCGCAGCGATGCACATGATTACGAACGGGAGCATGCACAGCGTCATCAGGACGATGGCAGCCGTTCCCACCACGTCCAGGCCCCGCCAGTTCAGATACGTAAGGACCAGGGTCAGACCCAGGAGAAGTAGGACTCGGTGGAGACCGTCCACGACCCCAATAGTTTCCGCTTCTTTGTGAAAGAAGGAGGTGAGATAGTCTGCGATGAGCACTGGATAAAGGGCGTTGTCCGTCACGCCACTCAACCAGGATAGGTAACCCTTCATCCATCCCCAAAAGGGACCAAATGCGGACTCGACCCAGGCCACAGATCCAGATGGCTCAGCAAACGCTGGTGCACACTCTGCCGTGATGAGTGCTTCCGGGACAGACCATAGCATTGGCAGGACCAATAACCCAACAATTGTGACGAGCGGGCCTGCCGATTGGACTGCTTCTTCCATGCCAAAAGGTCCCCCTGAAACTGAGAAGAAAATCAAGGCCGCCAGCGCAGCAGTCCCAATCTGATGCTCTTTGGGGGAGGGAGACGGCGGACTGACAATGACCGCTTTTTTCGCGGCCAACAATGGTGCGATGGTCTCAGACATACCTACGTGTGTGCCTGAGGCCCCTGGCAACGTTTCAGTTGATGTGGTCTTTTATTTGCAAAAAGATGGAAGCCTCCCAGGCGTACAAGGAGCCCCTAGGAGATCCCCGTTTCAGTACATCGAGGGTCCCCGAAAAATAGGCGCATGGAGAACTGCTTTCGTTGTAGAAAGTCACCAGGATCGTTCACTAGTCGAACGAGTGCGTCGCTTGCGCGAAGCGGCCCACACCTTTGAGAGGCTTCAAATTCTCTTTAAAATGGGCGACCCAGGCGAAATAAGAGGAAGACAACAAGTAGAAATGAGCGTCTTGGCAGTTAACTGTTTCGTGCATGCATGTGATCGGCCTTTCCGTCGCTGTTAAAATAGACATGAAACATGGAAAGCGCAGCAACCAGCCACAGACCCAAATTCGCGACGGCGCCATCCATCATATAACCCATACCGAGGACACCGTGACTCGGTGAGTCGTGCTAAGAATAAATCAAAATTAAACTCGATGATAACCCCAACAACTACGCCGTGACTTTTCTTCTTCTTTATCAGAAATAAAATATCCCAGTTTTTTTCTTGGGTTGAGTTGTTCGAATGGGCTTGGGCGCGAGTGGAGGGTCAAATTTGGTATGTGCCAGAAAGGACCGAGGTTTGAAGACGAGTGGCAAGGCCAGGTTGTCCCTCACGAACGTAACAGGGGCGAAAGGCAGCTGCAATAGAAAGCCAAAGACGAATGATTTAAGAGTCAGATATGAGACCCTGCGGCCGCGCTCTTTCTCAAAGGTACGCAACGCTTGGCTCACTTCTCCCGGACCGGGGTTTCCTCTCTTGAAAGTTGCTGCAAGCTTTTCCCCTAAAACAAGGGCATCCTCCATTCCAGCGGCCCCACCCTGACCCAGGTTGGGCGTCATGGGATGCGCGGCGTCTCCCAACAGCGTCACAGATCCTCGTCCCCAGTTTCCCTGTGGCTTTGGCCAGCGATCTCCAATACTCGTACGCAACACGTCCGTCGGCGGCGTGGCGGCGAGGATCGTCGAGACACCCCACCTTTCATCCCATCCATCGAGCACGCTTCTAGCTTTGGCCAGCAATGCTGCCCCATCGTCCGACTCCCCTCCGCTCTGAGGCCCGTTGTAGGTGACAAACCAGTACAAGTTCGTCTCGGACATCCGGAAAGTGCCCAGCCTGACGCCCGCCCCCCATACCTGGTTTATCACTCCTCTTTCGAACGTGAAGTATGGGCTGGTCTTGGCGCCTTGAGGAAGTTTCGCTACCCCACGAATGGCCTGATATCCTGCATAATTGGCCGCTTTCTCCCCTGGGAACAGTAGCTTATGAACTGTGCTTCCTACACCATCGGCGCCCACCAGGGCCTTGGACGTCATTCTCCTCCCATCCGAAAACTCTGCAAGAATCCCTCCTGACACTTCGTCCTCGCCAAATCCTTCCAAGCCTTTGTTATACATCACGCGTTGCTTGGGGACGATTTGCAACAACTGACGCAACAAGTCACTTCGCAGAACGTATCGAAACTCGTGCGGTCCCCCATCGCATTCCCCGAGGTCAAAACTTGTGAGTTCCCTCCCCTTCATGGCAGTGCCGATCCGTAGGCGGTCACCTTCCCAATTCGACTTTCGCAGCTTCCCTGCCACTCCGAGGTTCTCCAAGCATCGCCACGCGTTCGTCCAGAACCCGATGGCCGTGCCGCCCTCTCGTGGAGAGCTTGCCCTCTCGACCAAGCGATAATCAACTCCACGGCGCTCTAGGTCAGCCGCCAATGCCAATCCTGCAATACCAGCCCCGCAAATCAAAACATCTGTATCCACCTTGGAGCCTACTGATGCCTTTGTCGTCACCATGAGACGTGGGGAAGGCCTATGCATCTGATGCGACATTTGGAAAGCATGCCCTTGAGGTATTGCTATGAGCATAGCCGCGATCCCATATGTCCATAAGACTGATCTTGTCACAAGAAAATCCATGCTGAAGAAATTGAACCGCCTCCTTTTAGCTTAAAGCCGTCGTATTATCCCCGGTTTACGCCTTCCAGGAAGTACCGGTCAGCTTTTGTCGGGAACGCGGCTGACTGTGTCGCAGGTGCCAGTCTCCTTCTTTTTCGTTCCAGAAATATGAGCAAATTTTAGTAGGCAGTGAAACATCCACCTATGATTTTTTGACATTATGTTGTGCAAAACCCAATTCCAAGGCTTGCTAAGAGGTGACATTGAACCCGAGTTGACGGCAAGGTCGGAGTCCGACTCCGCGCTGGGCGTGTCTGTCGCGCCCAAACGGACTCAGCGACGCTCACTGAGCGTGATGACTGTCCTCCTCGTCCTCCTCCTGTCCCTTTTCCCCGCTGTTGCGCTTCCGATCCCAAAGTTCCGTTACTTTGGCAGAACCATCGGCTCTAGCTCTCACATGAGTATCGATATAGCTAATACGGAAGCGAAATCACGCCCAATGGGTGGTTCACGGCTCCTGGTGATGACAGCCTTGTGAGGGCCCCTATTTCGCGCAAAAATGGTCCACCTTGAGCGACAGTGAGGACTCGCACACAGCAAGCAGGGCATTCTGACTAGGAAAGTCGACGATGGCAGGCGGGACGCGTGTCTTGTCCAACGGGGCTTTGTTTCTTCTCTCGTTGGCCACACACGCGTCCAGGAATAGTTTGACGTTGAGTGGAAATCTTTCGTGGTGCGATGGTTTGTGTACTGCGTTGTAACCCTAGAACTGTATCGACAGCGTCCGACACTCTCCGTGCATCAGCATTTGATACATGACTCAATGAGAAAACGTGTTCCCCATGTTTTTTCACGAACATTATCTATCTATGGCAGGTCCATTCAGGCAATTCCATTACGTTGTATACACGAGCAACTGTGAGCATCTGGCGTAGGCAAGTGACCTTTAACGCTGACAACATCTGCTCCTCGCAGCCTGCATTTCCAAATGGAGACACCACCGCAGACACTACCACCATCACCTCTTGGAAATCGGCATTCTCCGGAGCCAAGCAGGCCACAGGCTACGTCGAGGATAAGAAGGCGTTCACACAGTATAAGTGGCTGTGGAGGGGCGGTAATAGCGGAGTGGTGGCGACTTATGCTGCTGTCCTCTTCGGCAGCAACCGCGGCTGCAGCTGCCACGGCGGCCTTTATCGGAAGCGGGGGTGCCACCCCAACTTCCGTGGGCGGCGCCGTACCCACAGCGTGGTGGGTATCCACTCAACAGCAACAACAGCTTAATCGCCAGTCGCAACTTCACAATTCGTGGTGTGCCGTCTCCAGTACGTCTCGTCTCGCAACCGCAACGGGAGGATGGGACTCATCAGCTGCTCCCCTGAGGGGTCGACGCGGGTGGGACGGCATGATGGGGGCACCGGATAAAGAGGAGGTTTTATTGCGGGCAGCATCTCCTGTCAGGGGTATGTCCGAGAAGCCGCAGGCTCGGTGGCAAGGTGAGGGGCCTGATGGTAGGGAAGAGGAGGGGCAAGACAGAGCGGGCAACGTGGGCTCGTCGTGGATGGAGGCATTGAGGTTGGAGAAAGGCGCCCTACGGCGGAATCATCGCTTTGAGGTGACCATACGAAAACCGCTGGGAATTTTCATGTCGGAAGGGGAGGCAGACGTGGGCGCCCCCACCATTTCGGAGGTACGGCTAGGTAGCAACGCGGATAAGGCTGGTCTGCGCGTCGGGGACCGAATAGTGGCAGCCTCTGCCACAGTGGGAAACAAGCTGTGGACCAAAACGACGCTGGTGGGTGTAGAATCAGCCATCAACTCGCGTTTCCGCTTTTCCGACGACATCACCTTCTGCGTGGAAAGGACCCTGGCGCAGGACGCGGGCGACGACAGTATCGCGAGTCGGCAAGTCGAGGTGTTCGAGGTAGAGTTGGAGAGGCCGGTGCCGTTGGAGTTGATGCAAGAGAATGCAGAAGGCGGCGTCTTTGTTCGACGTGTGCTGAAAGCGGACTGCGAGGCCCTGCGGCGCATCCAGCCGTACGATCGAGTCGTCGCCGTCTCGGCGTCCCTGGGAGACCGCATGTGGCGGACGAACTCTCTGGACGGTGTCCTCTCGGCGCTCTGCACCCGCATCGGCAGCAAGGTTCGCTTGCAGTTCGAGCGCAGCCCAGAGGTCGCTCGTCTGATCGCGCGTGGTGCCGGCAACCCTGGTGTTGGGGTAGCTGATCTGGTACCACCGCTCCCTCCTCGCCCCTCTATGGCCGCTGCCTCCTTGCTCTCCCCGTCATCCACGGCTGACCTGGTAGCGAAGGGGGAAATGCTGCTCATGGGGGAACCACGCGTGCACGCCGTCCTGTCCCAGATGGCCGGAGCCCTCCGAGCGCGAGACCCGGACCTTGCGATCTCGATCTTTAAGTTGGCCGTGGAGCGGGGACTGACCCCGGACGCCCACTGCTGCTCGTCATTGATCAAGGCGTATGGGATGAAGAAGCAGGCTGACAAGGCGCTGGAGGTGGTGAGAATGATGCTGGAACTGGGGGTAGCTCCCGATCTGGTGACGCTGAACGCTGCCATGGACGCCTGTGAGAAGGGAAAGCGGCCCGAGGAGGTTCTCAGGCTCTTTCGGGAGGAAGTGCCCAGGCATGGACTGGTGCCTGACATCTTCAGCTACACGGTGCTGGTGAACATGTATGGGAAGCGAGGGGAGCTGGCTGAGGCCTTGGCGCTGTTTGAAGAGGCGGTCGCCTGCGGTTTAGAGCCCGAGCTCCCTGCCTACACCGCCATCATCAAGGCGGCAGTGAAAAAAGACGACATGGGGACTGCACTTGCCCTGCTGCGACGCGTATTTGACAGCGGCTTGAGCCCGGACGCGCGTCTGTACAACACCCTGCTATGGGGTCACACGAAGCGCCTGGAGTGGTCCAAGGCGATGCAGATTTTGAGGCTCATGGAGGCGAAGGGCTTGGTGCCCGACCGGCTGACCTACAGCTACCTGCTCTCCTGTCTCGTCGACTGCAACCAATTGGAGGTGGCACAATCTTTGTGGCGCGAGATGCGGGACAAGGGCCACGTCAAGCCGAACCTGGAGTTGTACAGCCTGGCTGTCGACATGTTCGCCAAAGCCGGAGATACTACTCAAGCCGTGACCATCTTCAAAGAAATGCGCCGCAACCGTGTGCAGCCAAATCTTGTCACGTACACCGCCCTCATGGAAGCCTTTGTCCGCGCAGGCTACCCCATGGCCGCTCTGTCCATCTCCGACGAGATGCGGCGGAAGCCCGGCCTGGCCCGTGATGTGACGAGCTGCGTATGGCGTCTCAAATGCTTCGTGGAACTAGGGGATCTGGAGGGAATCGAAAACTTGATCCAGGAAATGCAAGACAGTGGCATTCATCTAAATGTGGTCGTCTACAATCAATATCTGCGAGGCGCGATGCGAAGCGGGCGGTATGAGCTTGCTCTGCAAATACTTTCCGCCCTATTTGAGAAGAGGCTCCTTCCAAACCTGGAGACTCATCAATGCCTGCTCGAAATGCCCACTCCGAGTACCGGAGGAGCAGTCAGCGGTCTCGCCCACGGTGATGGTGTCGAAAGTCAGATGGAGGAGGCACGGGAGCAACTTGTCATGTTTTACCATGCGGCCTTGAAATTACTCGCGGAACAGAAAGTTCGGGCTCGGGTTAACCTTTACGTGGCGTGTCTGCATGCCTGTTTGCGTACTGATCGACTTGATCTGGCAGCTGAAGTGATGGCATTGCGGCGGGCCAACACTTTGCAGATCTTTCAGCTGTTCAAAAAGCACGAGGAGAAGGTCCACAGGTGGGAACGGAAAATCGACCGGGAGCTGGACGCCCGGTTTTATTCAAATAAGAACCTGGTGTAAAACATTGAGATTTCTCTTCTGGAGGAAATTCTTTGGAGGAAATTCTTTCAGAGACATTTGAAAAAGAGAAGACATGCAAGTGAATGAGGCTTGAAATTTAGGGAGTAAAGAAACCGACGATGAAAAGCATTAATGCACGCTGTGGGGTCGAAGGAGGTAAGATTATCTGCAGGGTCCAATAATTTGCTAGAAAGCTGCAGCGCAACCGCTGCAGGCCAACCGAGACCACTTTCGATTCCATGTATGTTTGTTGGTGGTCGAGATGGTTCGTTATGCGACACGTGGCGAGAAGAAAGCTGCATGCTATAGATTAGGTCGAATTTTTTTGTAAAATTAAGCTTGAGCTTTTTAAAAGATAAGCAAATGACAAGTATCAAACACGAAGACGTCGATTCTTTGAGTTTAGGGTGGTGTCCTCGCTTGCAAAGTCCAATCCTCCAATATCGTACTTTGCCCTCAGTCCTTTGTGTGGCTCAGATACTTTTAACAGCGGACCTGCGACCAGCGGAGGGTCACTTATAATACGCTACAAGAAGCTGTACACTGTGCCAGCATGTCCCTTTCCTGCAATCACGGATGAAAGGTCTGCTAGCATTCATCGCACTTAGCTGACGGGAATACCCCACTCCTCGCACACGTCTTGCATATTGTACAGCACGATGTGCGGAAAGTGCTCCAGCGCCATCGTAGACGAGACGTAGATCTCACTCAGGTCCTCCGGAAGCGCCCACACGGGCGTGTAGCACTGTTTGTACCACCTCCCCAAGAGACCCCCACACCTTTCACGCTCCACCCGGTGAGACTTGACGAGGTGAACAATGCGCCCGGCGGGGATCAACCGCACTTGGACCATACGCCGATCCACTCGTCGCATCTGCTCTTCGTACGCCTGCAATTGCGTCAAGAATTCGGAAGGCGGCACGTCCTGGGACGAGTAAAGGAGCCGGTCGACCGCTGCCCGCGAGTCCTTCTCCATCATGCTCCGGAGCACGGTGTTCTTGTTCGCACGGCACCGGGCAAGCAGACGGAGGATGTCATCGCGAAGTCCGCGGACGGCGTCGAGGGTAAGTCGAGGAACCAAGTCACGGCCCAGGACGAAAGTGAGCGTGAAGGCCTTGGTGTACTCGGCCAAGCCGGGAGATAGGAGGCCCCCGGGGGTGCAGTAAGCGAGGCAGCGGAGGTCCGGGAAGTCGCGGCGAAGCATAAGGGAGAGAAAAACCGCCGCACCCGCCCCGAGGGAATGGCCGACTATGCGCAAGCTGTATCCCTTACTGGATTTGGTCAAGGGCGTGTGGGGTCCGGCAGGAGGGGAGTCGCCGTGGTCCCGCTGGATAAGCCGCTGTAGGATTCGGTGCTTGCACAGGTCTTTCGCGATGCAGTCAGCGGCGTTGGCCATGCCAACATGCCCGTACTCTCCATCTCCAGGAAACCCCCAAGCTTTCCCCATCGCGTCAAGGGGCCCGGGCTCCGCGTGCGCATCGTTGAGAAGGTCTTCCAAGGACAGGGTGCCTCGGATGGCCACCACCACGCACTGCCACTTGTGATCAACAAAGATGCCGTACGGACGCTCATACAGCGTGTTGATAAATGTCGCGTAGGCCAACTCACAGCCCTCTCGCCCGTTTAACCACTCCCAGAGTCCTGCCTCGTGACCTCGGAGCCAGTTGTCCCCCAAGACGGCCCCAAGGTCCCCGTGCACGCGCGAGCGAGGACCTTTGGGCATGCGGAAGAGTCTTCGGGCGCTGAGCGCTGGAAGTGCGAGGCAAGGCGTCTTGGCGTAGGTGAACATCATCCAAGAGTACATAGCCAGGGCGTAGGCCTCGAAGTGCGTGCCTTCCTCCAGCACTTGCCGGTCCCCGGGGTCGTCGCGAGACAGAGCGTGCTTCACCAGGTAATGCCCGCACTGGAAGCGAACGCGCGGGTGCACCCCTGGCGTCACAGTGCTTGTCCCAGACGCCCCCATTCCCTTTGAATCAGAGGTACTGGAGGCGACGTCGGCGGCGGCGGCGGCGGCGGACCCTCCCTCTTCCAGTTGCTCTCTTAGGAAGCGCTCCTCCGCCTCCAACAGCTCCGTTCCGCGCCTCGACACCATCTCGTGCTCTTGCGCCTTCTGTACGTGTCGAAGCAGGACGAACCCGGCCAGGATGTCGGAGGGCAGCACGTCCAGGAAGCCCTCGGAGTGGAAGATGTCCGCCATGACGCGCGCCACCACCTCCATGTCCCCGATGTCGCCCCCCTCCGGCCCGCTCGCGCCCGCCGCGCTCGAAAAGAGGTGGCAGGTCGTGTACCGCAAGCACGTGCACAGAAAGCTACACCGACCGCGCCAACGATCCTCAGCAGCGGAATAGGAGGCCAGAGACTCGTGCTGCTCGAAGTGGTGCACCGCCTGCTCGGCCTCCTCGCCGACGGGCTCCCCCACCAGGGTCGCGCAGCAGCAAGCTTTCATGGAAACATCCGCAAGCTGTGAAATGACTATGAGGGCCACGATGAGATCTACGCGATTTTGAAGGCTTATGGTGTCGCACATGACCAATGCCTTGGGGTTGGAGAGGATGACCAATCCTACCAAGGCAACCACGAGCTGCACACCTCCGAGACAAGTATGCAATGCGACCAGCGGACCCACGGCCTTCCGGGCCTGCGTATGCACAATAGAACCACGTTGTGATACTGCAACAATTGCCAGTTCCACCAGCACCGTGGCTAGAAAGAGGGTGATTGAGAGCCCAACAAAAGTATCGACAATGCCGGGGCGCGAGCAGGACTGCAACAAGTACTGCAAGTGCAAGAAAAGACCTAGCACCACCGCCGACCACACTAGCCTACCCACTGCCATACAGAAAGCTGGCACGGTTACCGCGTCGCTGGCAATATGGTAATGCCGTCCCATAAGTTCCATTCGGGGCATGGCTAATTGAATTCAAGGAGGTTTGAGGCGGGTAGAAACCAGAAGCAAGTTTTTTTGGGGTCAATTCCCGTCACTCTCCACTTTTTCTTTCCCTTATTGAGGTTGAAGACGCAGCAAACTGCTCTGAGCGCCCTGTGATTTGTGATTTACTCAAAGTCAGGACGAGTGTTGCAAGACGGGGATAGAAGTAGACCGCTCCCGTGCCAAGTTCTATGCTCTCGGCGAGCCTCGCGACAAAAGCCCTGTCGGCGGTCTCACCACCCGCGGAAGCCGACGCGCGACGAGTGTGCTCCGGGCACTTCAAAGGCAGTGCAGGAATGCGTGTCCTTGGGGTCGTTTGGAGGTGCCCCCGTTGAGTGAATGTAAAGTGGCAGAGGTGGAAGGAAACGTGGGTGGTGCGTGTTCCAAGCAAAGGGGGCGGCGGGGAGGCGACAGGGCCTTGCACTCTGGCAGGCGTGACGATGAAACGCTAACCATAAGAGACCACGCAGTGCACGCAGGTATATGGCGGACGAGGAGGACTGGGGCCCTGCCCCACTGCCAGACTTTAATCGACTTCGGCTTGGTGGACGGGTAAGTAGACAAGCACGTACGGGGGAAAGGTAGGGGACGCAAAGCAATGACGCTTCCACGCTGAGAGCCAACCTTTCCCGCACACAGGGCGCACCTGCTACTAGCGCTAATGTAACACCGTCCGAAGCTGCAGGGATAGCTGGAAAGGGCCTGTCTTCGGCGGGCATCGTGGCAGTGACGACGGTCGAGCGTGACGCTGCCATCGATCCAATTTTGACGGGGGCAATGGACAATCCGAGGGAGCGCGTAAATGTGCTCAGATACGAGGATGCCATGGTACAATTTATGAAGGCCGGTACGAAACAGCAGCAGCTGGAGTTGTCCCCGAACTCATCTTACCACCGGCTCGTCTTGTATCGCCTCGCCCATCGTTTCGGCCTGCACGGGGCCGCGGAGGGAGAGGTAGGGGCCGACGCGGGCGGGAACCGGAGCGTCAAATTTTTCAAGACACCACAGAGCAGCATTCCCCATCTCTTACTCATCGACACGTGTGGAAAAGAGGGGGTGAACGGGAGTGGCGAAGGAAGCGGCAGCGGGAGTGCCAAAGCCCCC
>NW_005803289.1:0-16578 GCF_000240725.1 Microchloropsis gaditana
CCCCTCCCTCCCTCCTCCCTCCCTCCCTCCCGCCCTTCCCCCACCTTCATCCACATTAGGGTCGAGCTCAGCATGGAGTGGCGACCGAAAACCAAGTAAATGAACCGAGGGTTGCTTTCCACCAAAGCGGACAAGTAGGAAGACGACAATCCTTTCGCCCGGGGTGGGGCCGCCAGGGCGAGGAAGATGGAGACCTTTTTGGCCATGGCTAGGTCGGTCGTGAAGGCCGCGAAGGCTTGTGCAGACCCCTGGCTGAAGCTGTGGGGGTCGGGTGCAGGGTCCGGGGCAATGGAAGGATAAGTTTTTTTGGGGAAATCAATGGGCATAGAGGACCGCCGCAGGCGTGTGTGCATTAAGGGAACGCCTGGCGCCCATTGGCCAGCGACTACCCGAGGGTAGAAAGCCCTTGGCCATACCTTGCACCACCCAACCCCCCTTCTTCCCTCCCTGCCTCCCTCCCTCCCTCCTTCTCTACCGCCCCAGCCCACCCGACGTAAGCAAGCTTCTCCTGACCCGTGGCCCGAAGCACGTAGTCAACCATGGCGGGCACGTCGAAGCGCGCGAGTTCGTCGATGGAGAAATTCCAGTACGCGTCTTGGGAGGGAGAGAGGGAGACGTGCTTGTGGCTGTACCGGTTGCCTCGGTTGTTGCCTGTGGACAGCCGGACAGCCAGGGGCGGGTGGGGGAAGGGCGGAAGAAGGCGCAAATGAATGGGCCTCGGACTCACCGCGTTGCCACCCTCCCCTTCCCTCACGTCCCGTGAGCCCCATCCCCATTGCCTTCTCCTTCCCTCCTCCAGACTTACCCAGCCACACGTCAAAGCCGGCCTTGGCCAGAACCAGGGCCAAGGAATGCTCTTCTCCTCCGCACAAAAAGGACTCGGAATCCTGCATGAGCGCGTGCACCATTAAGAGAGGGGGCCGTCTAAGAGTCGAGGGCGTGACCGCATTGCTCCCCGTGCCTGTCGCCGTCGGCACGGCGGCGGAGGGCAAGGCAGGGGCCACGGCCGGCGCCGCGGCGGACCCGGGGCCCTTGGAGAAGAAGGAGGACGTGGGGATGTGTTGTTGCAAGGACTGGCTCCCTCCCCCAGATTTTCGGCCGTTGTTTTCCCCCGAGGCCTTGCGCCAGCTCCGCGCTCGCTGCGGCCCCCGGTCCTCTACGTAGGTCTCGCTCGTACTGCTGCTCGTGGCTTGCCCCGGTGCCCCGGGCCCGTCCTGTCCCGACGTTTTCGGGACCAAGCGATGCAGTACTAACACAAAGCCGTCACGGGTCAGGGCGGTATGCGTCTCCAAGATAAATGGGGTCCCTTCCACCAATGATTCTGCGAGCAAGCGTTCTCGATTCCCATTTGGGCTGGCTTTCCCGGCTGAACCCGGCGCGGCACCGCCCAACTGATAAGAAAACCAGGATTGTAGGCCTTGGGACGCCAGGTAAAATCGATCCAAGAGGGCAGGGAATGGAAAGTATGCATAAACTGTCACAATGAAAAAGCCAACGGCCTTGGCCGCGGTCAGGAAACACACGAGGTACAAAAGATGGGCCCAGTCAACGAGAACATCCGTGTATACCATTGTCTCCGAGTGTGGTCGCAACAGGTGTAAGTAAAGAACTAGTGGCTTGAATGGTGCAGATGGGCGAGCGAGAGCATGTGTATGCGTTCGTGTCTGAGGAAAAGGGTGGACATTATCTTTAGTGGCAGACCAGTAAATGTAGGATCACGATTACTGGCAGCAGATTCAAGGGAGTTCTCTAACGGGGAAAACCAAGGGATGTAGCGGGCATTCGCGACGACTTTTGCAAGTCGTGTTGTCACAGGGAGAGATTGTTCTTCGTCTTGTTGCCCGAGTGTCTTCTCCCCTGACCGCATCGAGCAGGTAACTCAACTCACCCGTCCCTCTCCGTCACGGGCGAGGCGGGAAGAAATGTTGTGCGAGTAATCGCGTGAACGTTCCGTCCATGGCGGACCCTCTCGCGGATTATACATCGTGCGGCGAGCAGCAAGTATCTGCAGCTAGCGGGCAGCACGGATCTGTTCTTCGCTTCGGGGTGCAACGCATCGTTTAGACCTCCACAAAACAAAGCGTCTCCACAGTCTTTGGACATACTTTGTGCATTTAAATCAATTAAATTACGCGTCGGGGGCCCAGCCATGCACCGTGTTGCCACCAACTTGCTATTTTTCTTTTTCACGTCCACGACTTGAGGCATAAAGCGATGAATCGAACAGCTCGGAACGGCTTATTGAGCCGCAAATCCCGCATTTATGTCCTGTGATACACGAGTAGCCAACACTGAGCCCTCCATCACTCCATGCCATGCACGTATATCTAATTAAGACACCTCTGGGAGGTGGGTGGTCGCAGGGGGAGCGGGCGCTTATTTATGTTTTTTGAATGGAATCAAGCGCGTGGAACGTTATTCGTTCCTTGAGGCGGATCCATTTGCTTGTTGCCTATCGCCCGTACCGCTTTTTTCTTTTTTAAGAACGCTTTGAGCTTTCCATTGGTTTGTACTCCACAACTTGACCATATCATGTGCGGCATATTATCCATTGATACCAAGTATCTGCGTTGTCTGAATATGTGTGTATTAGATGTGAATAGTGTCAGTGGCCTTGTAAAGGTAGCCTTCCATGCTCCAGGATCCCGTCTACCATCGGTACGTGCTTTCCTGATCTATTCTAATCCGTTCCTCACCTGCGTCTATAACCTCACACAGATTTGTTCTCTAACTAAAATTATGAAGCTCTTGTCTTTCGCTTGCCTCATCGGCGCCGCTGCCGCCTTTGTGCCCCCCATGCCCGTTACGACTCGTGCCCGCGGCGCTGTCTCCATGATGGCTGAGAAGTCCAAATCCATCCCTTTTTTGCCCCGCCCGCCTGCGCTGGACGGCACTGCCCCGGGAGACGTGGGCTTTGACCCGGTCGGGTTCACAAGCTGGCTGCCCTTGGCGTACTTGCAGGAGGCCGAGATCAAGCACTGCCGCATCGCCATGTTGGCAACCCTCGGGTGGATTGTCGCGGATTTTGTCCACCTCCCTGGTGCGTGACTGTGCCCGCCGATTTTTTGGATATGTAGAGCTGAAGCAATATGGTCTAGAATGGGGAGGCTACATGTGGAATCGCAGATTGGATGGAGATGGGGCGTCACGGCGTACGCGACGGAAACCCATGTCCCTCTCCTTCAAGATGCGTGACTTCCGTTTCCCTTTTGTTGACGGATTTTCCACACCTCTCGCTATCCCCTAAATCAGGTGATGTCCACGCTGTTAGCTCCCTGGCCGCCCACGACGTGGCTGTAAAGTCGGGCGCCCTCGCCCAAATCCTCATCTGGACCTCCATCGCGGAAGCGATCTCCGTCGTTGCCATCTCTCAGATGCTCGAGGGCTCTGGCCGCCAGGTATCTTTTACTTTCCCTCATCATCTCGCATCCGTGTTCGTATCGGACATGGTCCCCAGTGGACGGGTTCAGCGTCAGCTTTATCTTTTGTGTCTGTCCGCATGTTCCTGTAGACTTCTTTGTAGACTTCTTTGCACCCACTCGTACCCTTTCTTATATTTTTGGCATCATTTCTTCTGTATGAATAGCCCGGTGACTTCAAGTTCGATCCCCTGGGCTTTGCCAAAGACGAGCAGACTCTGAAGAAGCTGCAGCTGAACGAGCTCAAGAATGGACGTTTGGCCATGGTAAGTCTCGTAGCAAGGCAGTGATTCTTTCGAATGCACGATATTCTGCAAGGTCTCTTCTCTTGGTGGCACAAAAGTAGGTACTAAATAATATATGACTTAACGTTGTCTCTTTCACGCACAGCTCGCCTTCTCTGGCATTGTCACCCAAGCCGCCCTGACCGGCCACTCCTTCCCGTACATGTAAACCTTCTCGATTTATCTCTCCGTTCGTCAGAAAGTCAGCGTCGTCATTCTCCTCCCACATTTAAGCCCGTAGCCGTCGTGGTCGCATACATGTTGAATTCGTGTATGAAAACCTCTCGCTGGTGCATCTTGATCAACCATTTTGCTTCCAGACATAGACTTTGTATCTTCTTTGTGAGACTTCGAGAGAATATATTTTAGACAGCGTAAGTGACGTGAGAATTGATTGCGCGTGCGTGCGAGGCTGCAAGAGGCAGACAGCAAGTGTGAAGGAGAGTGGATTGCAGAGAACTAGAGAGGCAGAAGAAAAGAGTCGCGAGCGAGCATCTAGGTCTAATTTAAATTATGTCTCCGGAATTACAATCTCTAAGTTGATCTTCCATTATTTGATTTAAAGTCGTCAAATTGTGGTTCAAGGCAGAGCGATCGCCCTATGTTTGGAGAGGTCATCAGGAGATCGGGCGGACCATCACATTGGTTCGCTCTGCTCCTGTAGGCAGTGTATGGTATCCGCTTCTTCCAACTTACCCAGGTCATGGGAAGTAACAATGGCGTTATAGACTTTCAACGTCAAAATATCGAGCTGTGCAGATACGGAAGTACAACGGGAAACAGACAATGGGATATAGCCCAGCCCCCTGTGGCGGCGGCACAAAAATGTTTTCAAAATTTCAATTTCAACGGAAAGCCGTTAGCGGCAGCTTCCCAGGTGGATATGGGCCTCTCAGCCTGGGGGCGCCGGCTCCCCGATTGATATGGAATTATGGAGTCTATTACCTTTCATTCATGACCTCAGGCACGCTATTATGATCGGTATGGTAATTGAACAAGCTGTTATTGTCCCTTCTGACTCGATCTCATTCTATTGCCAGCTTACTTTTACTAAACCAACTGCTATACATCCGATTTCTCTGATACATCTCCACTGTCGCAAGGATCAGTGCATTGTCACAGTGCTAAATCATGTTTAAGAACGGACGCCCCATTTTCCGGAAAAAGGGCTCCTCATCCAGTAAAATGGATGAGAGTGCCTCGGAAACGATTTCGAAGTCCTCCGCGGCAGCCACAGTCAACAACGTGCCTGAGACTACGACCACTCTCTCTTCGAACCCTGTCGCTTCGTCCTCGGCCCCTGTAAAGGACAAGCTAAGTACAACAACGAACCCCCCTGCTGGAAAAATTGTTGCTGACTCAAGTGACTCCACCAAGCACCGTCCTACCAAAAAAATGGAGTCTCTTCAAGCCTTACGATACATCACGGCCTTGCAGATGGTGTACTTCCATTATTTTCAAAACACACCTTGGCCTTTGTTCAATCGAGCCAGTGCATGGGGTAATTCACCCTTCACCTTCATTCTGATGCTTTCTGGCTTTGTCATGTCCTACGTGTACGGACGTAACGACAAGAAGATCGACGTGACGGAATTTCTTATCAAGCGATGGGCGAATCTCTACCCTCTCTATCTCGTCACCGTTATCGCTGGGTTCCTTCTTATTCCTTCGCAAGTCCCGCAGCCGTTGGCTATGCTATTTATCCTCTTAGCAGGCGCCAGTGGTTTCATCCCTTCCGCCTTCATCAACGATATCAATACTCCGGGATGGACAATTGGAGCGCTCTTCATCCTCTATTCCATCTTTCCTTTCTCCGTGCGCATGCTCAAAGCGTGCTCAAGGCGCACCCGGATCTTTGTCTGTATGCCGATCTTCTTCGCCTGCTCCATCGCCAAGCCCGTCTCGGATCTGTCGGTCAATTTGGGCATCCTAAGTGGCTTGGTCCGCTTGGCCGCCTTGTCCTCCATCCCGGATTTCCTTCAGGGAATCAACCTTGGTATTCTCTTTCTCGAGCACGATTGGACAAAACATCCCCTTGTCCTGCAGAAATTCGGCATGAGCGCCTGCTTGTTGGCGCTCTGCTGCATTTTCGTCTTCGTGGACCTCTTTGACCTGCCCGTCTTCTTCCAGCTGTGGCGTGCCTATGGCATGTTGCAACCCCTGTGGATGGCCGTCATTTGGTACGCCGCCCACGGCAAGGACTACTTGTCCCTCATCTTCGAGCTCCCTTTCATTTCGTACCTGGGGAACACGTCTTTTGGGGTGTACATCCTCCAACAGCTCCTGATCGATTACAAGTGGAAGAACGACCCCTTCCTGCTGATGAACAACCATCCGCAGCTCCTTTCCTTCTCCCTTATTTTGACGGCCTTGGGTGCACTTGGATATCATTGCATCCAATTGCCGTACCAGCCGTACATCAGTCGGGAGGGCAACGCGCTGTTGAAAAAGTTCCGCGCCTCCCGTTGGGGCACGGCCTCCAAGAGCCTTCTTTTCCTGATTGCGGACACGTGGATCGGACGGGGGCTGACCTGGATCGCATTCTACGTCGGATACCTCATCTACACGAACTACCAACCCTGCCTGCCCGTTGACTTCGACCAGAAGCTTGTCAACACACGGTGGTTCACCCGGAACGATTGGAACTGGCTCATCAATTGGTACATGACGCCGTGCACACCCCGACGGCTGATCCCCATCGAAATCAGCGACATTATCGAGTACGCGGCCATGGGCCTGGCTGCCCTGGGGCTCTTGGGGTACGTCCTCAGCTACCTGGGGGGTGCATCGAAGGTTTTCTCGCAGCCGGGCCAACGCCCCACCCGGAATGTGGATCTCAGCGATGTGGAAAGCGCCGTGGTCCTGCGCGTCGTCTGCAGGTCTCACACGCCCGCCGATGAGATCACCGCCACATTGAACCGCCTGATCGACGTGGCCTCTGAATTGAAGACCCAGTACCCGAGCAAGACGATTGCCCTGGAGGTGGTCGGAGCGGCGGGGACTTACGACTACACCCTCCCTGCCTCCCTCCCGCCGTCGTCCTTGGACGTCACCCTGCTCAACATGCCATTCGAAGCGGCCCGATCTCGCAGCCAGACACAACCCCAGGATATGATCATCAGCCTTCCGGTAGGCGCCCGTCTGGGCAGTGCCTCCGCCATCCTCCGTATCCTCTCCCAGGCGTCCAGTAAGGCCGTGGTGGCCTTCTCTCTTGGTGTGGACGGCTCTGACGAGGTCCTACCCAGTCTGGGCACTTTGGCAGAATTGAATTTCCAAGCACCTCTTTCTCGCCGGCCCTGCCTTTTGGTTGGCACGGCCGCATTGCATCGGAAGCTTTCCAGCTACGCCACTTTCGCGGCCTTGGAGCACGGGACGCGGGGTTCTGACCTCTTAGCCCTTGCACCCGCTCCCTCGTCCTCCCTCCCGCTCTCCCTTGGGACCTTCCACTCTACCCCTTCCCTGACCGCCCACCTGGCCCGGCGACGCGCTTTCCTCAAGCGGGCCACCGTGGACTGGACGTCGACGGAAATGGCCGCGGAGGCCTTTCGCCTCCTCTGTGAGAGCGCCTTCCACCTGGGCTTCGTCCTTGCCTTCGCCGTCGTCATTGGGACGCCGGTCCACATTGTGTATGCCCCCGGCAACTACTGCAACTTCTACTGGTACGTTCCGGCCTCTCCCCATGTTCCAACTTTTGAAACATGGCTGGAGGGCTCTGTGGGAGGGATGATGATGATTCTTAATTGTACCCGCGTGCACCCTACATCTGTCTAGTGCTTGAGTGCTATCTTCCATGGGCCGTGGATGTGTGGTATACGGTGGCAGGCGTCTTTCTCGTTGCTGGATCCCGCCCTCCACGCTGGGCTCACCCTGCTTTTTCCCTTCCCCTTTTCCTTACGCTTTCCCTTCCCCTCGCTGCTCACGCAGGTCCAACCAGTGCACGAACGGCGTGGCAGAAGGGATGTACTTGTCGCGCGTGATCATGACCTGTATTTGTGCCATCTACACGACCGGTTACTTCGCGCGATTTTTGTTCGCTTTCCGACTGACGGAAGGCGGTTTGGTCCGTTCCATCATCTTGACATTCCTCCTCCTTTTCCTCCTACCTGTGACGGCTTTCGTGGAAGCGGGTCACTGCCTGTGGGCAGCGTTTGCTATGTTCAATCCAGGGGCGATCGGAGTGGAAAAACGGTCCACAACGCCCTCCTCTGTTGCCAAGCAAAACTCCATGGAAACATCCTTGTTCAGTCCTTCTGCACATGCATAAATAAAAAGGTTGTCGGTCGGGAAGTAGGCATCAAAAAGGCTGCTTTTGGGGGAAGGGGAACTTTGAGGCAGAGCTCACGTGCGTCAAAATCTCAGTAGCTCGTCAGCTACAGAGGCGCGAAGCATGGACGTGAACGGAAGCCTGATAGCGAACGATAAAGGTGGGAGACGAAAGAAAGCAAGAAGAAAAATTGCGGAAACATATTGTAGACAAGACACGAAGGCGGGAGTGGGGTCCAGGAGAGTGTCCTCCCATGAAACTGCAGTAGAAATTTCACAGAAGAGCGGGCCTGGGAAAGGGATATGATTGTAAGGGTGTCCACAAATTGCATTGTTTACCTGGCGATGGCAACGATTGTGAGGGTGTGTGAGAAGAGAGAAGCGTGATGATATGACGGTATGGGTTTGATGAAGAGCATTCGCACTGACACACAAAGGGTTGGAACCAGTCCTAGTCATGGTGGGCCAGAATTTAGAGATGCAAGTAAACGTGATCACGCTGAGGGGAAAAAGGCATGAATCACAAAGCTTTGAGGAAAAATATGGGATATCATTGTATTGTCACAATATGAATGGCACAAGTGTGAAGCAAATAGAGCGAAGATATAGAATGATAATGTAGTGGCGAGATTGAGCTACTATCTTATACCTGTAATCAAGCCCTAATTGACTTTTCGTGGACGAGATTTTTGCCTCTTTAAATCCCAAAAAAACAGAGCATGGGTTGGTCGCACATGAAAGCAATGTGGAGGGATGAAACAGGCCGCAGCATGTGTGACGCTCTACCTCGACACTAAAATCCTTACCCTTTTGACCTCTGACCCTTTTGATCCTTTGAGTTTTCCTTCTAGTTCTCTGTACTTACATTGACCGGTAAAACACTGCGATTGCCTGCCCTCATTACATACAGAGGCAGCGTCCCCACTAATCCTGCACAGAGCGGCCAAATTTTTCTCTCTTTAATCATTATATTGTCCGCTCCAGAGTCTAAACCCTGTATATTAAGGCCGCTGCGCCGAGTCCCTTTTTTGGTAAGACATTCTTGAGAGCTCTATTGGCACCATCAGCGCTCGACATGCTTCGGCCTTCAAAAGGTTCGGACTTCTTTGCCCACCTAATCCATGCGTTTTCTGATGTAGAAAACTACAAAGAAGTCACGGCCCCGATGTATGCGCCCAACTTGCTTCTCCTAGAAAGCAGAGCCCTATCCACTCGGGTAATAGCAAGGACTTTATCAGAGACCGGGTCCCTGTCCCTTCTCCCCAAAAGGATGCAGGTAAGCCCGTAAATCCGACGAAGGGGACAGCCAAAACAGCACCACACGGATCTCTCTTCCCTTCCCTCCCCCCTAGGCCAAATAACTCTCCAAACTCTCCCCACTCAAGTCTTCAATGTAGGCAATGGTAGTCTTACATTCCTCCACCACCTCCTCCCTCTCGTCCTCCAATAGTTCGCTCAAGTAGGCAATGCTCTCCGGCAGCATGGCCAGGTACTCCTCGCCCACTACGACGAAGGTCTCTCTCAGCGTCCGCAACGCCACCCAGCGGACCTCCCAGGCTCGTGCCCGAGTCTGCATGAGCACCTGATGGTGGTAAGGCTTCCACAACACGTCTTTCCCCGCCGCCAGGGCCATGTAAGCGAGGCAAGGGATGAGATTCGCCTCCGCCAGTGCCCGGTAAGTGGAATTAGCAGAGGGGGAGGAAGCAGGAGGGAGGAAGGAGTGGAGGCCCGTTATCAGTCCCGTGAGGAGGGGAAGAATGGCGTCAAAGCGCGTTTGCGTCAGGAAATTTCCGTCCTCCTCGCCCTCGTCGTCGCACTGAAAGCACTTGGTCAAAGCCGTCAAGATCAGGGTGATGAGGATCGGGCCTTGCTTCTCAGGCTCCAACCCGCCCTCCATCCTGTCCTCCCCGGTGGCTCCCTCCTCCTCCCGCCGACGTTTTTTCTCCTTCTTCTTCTCCTTGGAGACTTCCCCGTTGTGAACGGCAAGAATGCTGGAGGGCACAGAGGAGGAGGACGGGATGGAGAAAAGACGTAAGTCTGCTTGAATGTCGCTCCAGATGTAGCCAAAGTATGGCACAAAAATGCTCTGCAAGGAGGAAAGAAAAGAAAGGAGGGAAGGAAGGAATGAGGGAAGGAGAGAGGAACGGAGGAATGAAGATGAGAGGAAGAGTGAGGTAGGCTCCCATGTGTGCAGAATAGAAACCTTCTCTCTGTCTTTCGCGTCGCTCCCTCCTCTCCGCGAAATTAAGTCTCATTAAGACCGTCCAAGGCACGCGCACCCCTCCCGCCTATCTCCCTTCGACCCCACTGCATCTACCCCTGACCCCACTTCGATCACAGACTCCCATACAAGGATATCCACCCAGGCCACGCCCTTTTCGATCAACCGTAAATATAGGTGCCGCCCGCCCGGGGATCAAGGGCCATCTGGAAGAAGTCAAGCAGAAAAGAAGACATGACGGTGTTTACCGACCGCACTTCCTCCCGCCCTCCCTCTCCC
Source organism: Microchloropsis gaditana (assembly GCF_000240725.1). NCBI lineage: Eukaryota > Eustigmatophyceae > Eustigmatales > Monodopsidaceae > Microchloropsis > Microchloropsis gaditana. The sequence goes on from NW_005803289.1 coordinate 10,467, forward strand.
ACGGCAACCCAAACCCGCCACGGACACGCATCTTTTCCTTTTCTCTGCCTCGTCCGTGTTCAGTTCTCACTCCAAGCTCGACCAGGGAGGCACTGGACCGTATGGTACGAGGGGTTTCCTTTCTCCCCTGCTCCCTCCCTCCCTCCCTCCCTCCCTCCCTCCCGTCTTACCCGCAACGTCTCAACCAAATATCCCAGAAGCCGATAAAAGACCAAACGCCGGGATCGCTGCCCACCTTCTCTCCCCCCATCGCCACTTTTCTTCCAATGAGCCACGCGCAAGAAAAGGGCGCGAAGCTCCTCTTCGTTCAAACGCAAAACCAACGCCAGCATGCTCTCACACACGGCCTCCTCCACCTCCTCCACCTTTGCCCTATCTCCTCCCTCGCCTTCCAGCACGCCCTCTTCCCCCCGAGGACGCTTCCTCTTTCCTTCTTTCCCTCCCTCTGTCCACCCCACGTGGTTCCTATAGTCCATCGCCAGTAGGAAGAAGCCGGTCCACACGTTCACTCCGCCTTCCCCTTTCCCGTGTCCTCCCAAGAGAGACTCCCTTTGCTGCGTCTCGATGACACGTCGCACGACCCGAAACAAGCGAAGCATGGCCTCGGGGGACGGTGGGGGAGAAGGCGTGAGGGAGGACGGGTAAGCGGCGAATAGGATCGGGAGGAGAAGACGCGCCGGGAGGGCAGTCGCAATCAGGTCCAACACAGAAGACAAGGTGGAGGAAGGGAAGGTGGACGTGTGGAGCAGGCAGGTAAGGAGCCGGGGGAGGAAGGGGTTGAGGAAATTGGGCACTGCGGTCAGGAGGGAGGTGACACAGACCAAGGCGGCATCCGGCACCCGAGGCGAGGACGAGGGGGAGGGCGGGGGGGAGGACGAGGGGGAGGGCGAGTCCAGGCGGTCAAGGACCGTGGCGATGAAGGCAGGGAGCTTGGGTAGGACAGCGGTCCCCACCGCCTGACAGGTAGCGGCGGCGCACAGCAAAGCCGCGGTTATGACGTGCACCTGCGGGCAGGGCCCAGGTGCCTCCGAGTCCCCCCGTCCCTCCCTCCCTCCTTCCCTCCCTCCCTCCCACCAAGGCTTGCAGGCGGTCAAAAATCGGGAGGAATTTCTGCGGGTACCCTTTCCCCAGAGCCTCGACCAAGACAGCCATGCTTGCCCAGGCAGTCTGTTGTAACGCGGGGTCGCTCCTTCCTTTCTTCCCCCTCCCCTTCCCATCCTGTCCCCCTCCTTCCCCCTCGCCTTCCCCATCTCCCACCACCGAAAACATATCAGGAAGCATCTCCAAGATCAAGCGTTCCTCCCCCCGGGACCATTTTTTCCTCCGCCCCAATGCTTCCCCCCGCTCGGCCAAGGTGGTGTGGAAGAGGCGGAGGGCCCGGGCACGGACGCCGGCGTCCTCGTCCGCCAGCATCTCTTGGATCAAGGTCAGAAAAGACGGGAGGGAAAGCAAAGGCTGTGTCTCATCCAGGAGCCCCACTGCCACCTCCTCCACTGCCTCCCACACGTCCTGTTCCTGCCTATCCCTGCTCCTGGCCTTGCTCACCCGCAGCCTGCCAGTGTCGTCGGGGAGGACAACCCTGCCTGCCCGTGTACCCCGTTGCCGCAAGCCACTCTGAGCCAGGGTGTGGAGGAACCTTAAGGTTTCTTCCGCGAGCAAAAGATATCCCCGTTGGGCCGCGGGGGAGAGGTCACTTTCCCGACGCATAGCCACCCGCCGAGCCAGAGACTTTCGAGTCGTCTGCCCCAGCAAGAGCAAGATGCGGCCCACCCGTGCGACTTCTTCCTCCATCCCTGCCTTTTTCCCCCCCTCTCCCCCTTCCTCTCGGACTGATGTCGTGACGATGGTCCGCAGGGCGGGCTCGAGGTCGAGGGCAAGGGCAGGGCGGGAGGGAGGGAGGGAGGGAGGGAGGCTATCCTTCCCCGACAGGTCCCGCCGCGAGCGCAGGTGACAAACCCAAAAGTGGCTCTCCCGCCCCTCTTCCCCCGTGTCCTCCACCACTCCCTCCGTTGCCTCCTCCCCCTCGACGTCCTCTTGCCGGCCAAGAAGGTACCGAAGGAGGGCGTGGCCCATCTCGAGCAGGTCGCCGGCGCTGAACAACTCTTGCATCTCGGAGACCTTCCCCGCCAAGGCCTCCGTCAAACCCAGCAGGGCCTCCGTCCCGTCCTCCTCCTCGCCCTTGCCCGCCGTATTCGGGGCTGCACAGTGCTGGAGGAGAAGGAGGAATTGCAGGAACGCCAGACGGGAGTCACCCAGTGAGCGAAGGAGGGCGTGGTAGAGGGGCAGGCGGCGGGAAGGGAGGATCCGGTCGTGGGCAGAGGTTAAGGTATGAGCAATCGTGAAAAGATCGGACGACGTCGCAGGGGAGGAAGCTAGGGCCGCGGGCACCACGTGCTCCAAAACCCGGACAAGCAGGGAAAAAGACGGAGCCCTCTCCCAAGGGGCATCCGTTCCGATCCAATCAAACAAATACGCCAAGGCTTTGGCGCGGAGACGCGGAAAGCGACGGACCAAGAGTCCCAAAAGCTTTACGGCTGATCTGCGGACGTGTAGGCTGGCGGTGGCCTCGACCAGGCTCAGGAGAGGGGTTATTTCCAGGTCAGCCCCGCCCTCCCCCGCGCCCTCCCCTGCATCCTCCCCCCTGGCCTCCTCGTCGAGGATATCACAGGCAGTGTCCAAAGCTAGGAGCTGCCGAAACTCCACGTGAGCTTCCCCTTGCGAGGCAAATGAAGACAAGGAGGGAGAGGGGTCCCGAGTGTCGGAAACAGGGGAGGGAGGGAGCAGGCGGAGGAGAACCGGAATGAGCCGCGACCAGGTAGCTTCGCTATTCCGGGTAGCTTTAGCGGTGTCTAGCAGGGTCTCCGTGGATTGATGCAGGCCGTGCAGGTCGTTGACGCCCTTCCCGGGGTGGTGCGAGGCTTCCTCTTGACGACGGAACTCTTGCAAAAGCTCCAAGGCCACCAGCACCTGAGCCTGCCCTCCCTCCCTCCCGCCTTCCTTCCCCCCCGCCCTCGCCCCCTCCATACCCTCCGGCGATTTGGGATTCGTTTTTTTCCTGGGGGTACCCCGCTTCCCATTCTTGCCGTTGCTACCCCGCGAACCGTCGCCGGTAGGGCTACCCTCATGGCCGCCGACGTCCTTGCTACCGCCTGGGAGGGAGAACATGCCTTCAAAGACTTCCATGAACTCCTCCGCATCCAAGAGTCGGCAGGCCACTGTCCGAAGTACCTGTACAGATACTTCATCCTCCCCCCCCTCCCCCCCTCCTTCCCCTTCTTCCTCCGCCTCAACAAGGACTTGGAAGACGGACTCCCACCACCGCAGCCGTTCCTCCCCTGGCAAACAGTCTTTAGCCCATTCCGAAGACGCCTGCTCCAAGGTCAGAACGAGGCTGGGGCTCAAAGCCGGGCCGTGATCCAAGAGAGGGAGGAGGGAGGGAAGGAGGGTAAATCCCCTCTTGCGGCCTCGGAGCTCGTTGAAGAGGAGGGACCGCAGGAGGTCAACCACGCCCTGGGGGAGGCCTGGGGAGGGCAAGGTTGAGGGCAGGGGGGAGGAAGGGGCATGGAGCAATTGCTGCAGCACCAAACTCCGGGCGCGTTGCCTGACCTCGCTTTCTTCCACCCTGTCCTCTTCCTCCCCGCCCTGCTCGATCCGATCCACCAGGGTGCGGAGGGAGGGAAGGAGGGCCAGGGAGGGCACCCACGGCTCGCGGAAAAGCATGGTCATCAACACTTGCCCCACATGGCTGAAAGGCGTCTTTTCCCGTAGCAAGTGCGCCAAAAGCAGGCCTGAAAGCGGACTGGTCGAGGAGGAGGGTGGACAGGAGGTAGAGGGGGAGGTTGAGCCGGTCATCCCACTCTCTCGCAGGGCTTTTCGCAGCGCGGGCAGGGCATTGCGCGCATCCAGCAGGAAAAATGCCGCCTCCCTATTCAGTGCCGCCATGAACCTCTGCAAGCAAATCCTTTCCTCCTCCTCCACCGCAGCGGCCCACCACAGTCGCCCCTCTCCTTCCTCCCCCTCCACCCCGATTGCATCGGCGTCCTCCCTGCCCCCCCCTCGCGTATCCCCCTCCGAGGGCCTGTCCGTCGTAGACCCTGTCGACCTGCGTCTTGCGGGCCCCACCCTTTCCTCCCCAACCCCCATTGTCCCTCCTGCGGACGCCCGCCGCCGACGCCCCCCTGCTCCTCCCCCCCCTTCCTCTCTCCGACCCCCCAATGATTCCTTGCCTATTCCCCCCACCCTTCCCTTCCCACCGGTCTCCGCCCCGGCCTCTGGACCGTGCCCGTTCATCTTCCCCTGATGCGGTGACGCCGTGGTTTCTGTGTTGTGGAGTGGCACGTCGGGGCCCCGCGATTTTGCCGTGGCGTGGGTGGGCGTGGAGGCCTCCCCGCCCGTCTTCCTTCCCGCCCGTCCTCCGTCCCGGCTTGATCCCCCTGCCTGGCCTGCCGGCTCGTCGTGGACCGGGAAGAGAGAGTTGAGCAAGAGGAGTGCACCCTCCCGGACTTTCTTCTCCTGGTGGCAGCCCGCGACCAGGGCGGCCGGCCACAAGGAACGTACGGCGTCTTCAGGGGCCGGGGCCAGGCATGAAGGCCTTCCCTCCCGGTACGCCCCGTTCAGGGCAACCGCGATCGAGGCAGCGACGGACAGGGCTTGCACATGGGCCAGGGGGGAGGAAGGGAAGGAGGGAGGGAGGGAGGGCGCCGCAAAGACGCGAGCCAAAGCAAAGAGGGCGGAGGAGCCGTAGGAGTGGACGAGGTAGAGATGCAGTGCTTGGGATACCACATGACCTTCTTGTTGGACCCAAGTAGGCAGGGTGAGGAGGCGGACTAGGAGGGGATCGAGGGCGGGGAAAGGGTCGGGGATTGAGGGAGGCAGGGCGCGCAGGAGGGGAAGGAAGGGGTGGAGGAGGAGGGAGGGAGGGAGGGCAGTGGAGGGAGAAGCCTCCGACAGAACGTCCAGGTAAAGCGGAAGGAGCGCCTGGGCGAGCGTCGGAGGTGAGGAAGGGAAGGAGGAAGGGAAGGAGGAAGGGGGGGCCGGAGGGGGGAGGCAGAGGTCCTCCGGCGCCGGCCGGACCGTGACGGGGAACCCTCATCCTCCCCCTCGCCCTCCCTCACGTCCTCCCCCGGCACCTCCTCCACCATCTTCCCCAACCACTGAAGGGCATGGGCGAGCAGCACCACTTTTTCCTCTTCCTCCTCCTCCTCCTCCTTTTCCTCCTCCGTCGCCCTCTCTCCCTCCCTCTTCCCCGTCAGCAATCGCCGCATCGCGGCCACCACCGCCTCTACAGCCCCCCCCTCCCCCTCCCCCAGACCCAGGCCCGAGTCCTCTTTCCCCTTGGGGACACCATCCCCCTCCAAGCTCGTCTCGACACGAGCTACCAAAGCACACAAGGGGTGGGCAACCGGATGAAGGCCTCCCACGCCGTTCTCTGGACGCTTCCTCCCTCCCCCCCGTCCTCCCGCCCCTTCAACAGGCAGACAAGCGCAGGGATCAGGTCTTGCTCGATCGCCTTCCGCCCCCCCCGGAGACTTTCCTCCCTCCCGGCCTCGCCCCCGTCCTCCCACAGGACCGTCCATGTCTGCAGGCTCTCGAGCATCTTTACCAAGACTGCCTCCGACTCCTCCATCCCCTTCCTCCTTCCCGCCCATCCACCCTTCGTCTTTCCGCCCCTCCTTTCCCGCTCCCGGCCCCACCACCTTAAAGCCTGCGCCACGGCCCGTGATCCCTGCTTTGGATGGATTCGGACGGCCAGGGGGCGCCACACGTCCTCTGCCAACACCCTCAGCACCACCCGAGCGTCTGGGTCCCGCACACAGGCCAAGACTGCCGCCGTCTGACTCGCCCCGTCCTCCCCCGCTCCCTCTTTCCCTTCCTCTTTCCCCCCTCCTCCTCCTCCTCCTTCCAGAGGACCGCGATTTCCTCCAAGGCCTCGCGACGCTTCTGAGCTTCGGCCAGGTACAACCCTACCCACCGCGTCCTCCCCCCCGCCCTCCCCCCCGCCCTTCCCCCCGCCTTCCCCTGGCGTCCCTTCCTGCCCCTTCAAGAGAGTTACCACCTCCGCCCGCACGCCCTGGGCTTGCGCGAACGTCACCAACGTGGCAAAGACTTCCTT
>NW_005803288.1:0-16576 GCF_000240725.1 Microchloropsis gaditana
GCAGACCCGAGTCATTCCTCTTCCGCCCCCCCCGTCAGGCACCACGCACAGATCATTGATGGCTGCCGGAGTCTCGAGTTTGTGAGCAGAGCCCGCCCTCCTTCCAGCCCCGCCCCGTCCCTCCCCCACACCTTGAGAACCTTGGAGTCCGCGGAGAGGACCTGCCTGGCCCTCTGGTGGAACTTGAGGGCCACGATGGGCAGTCCGTACTGGTGCTCCTTCAAAGCCAGGGGCCGGGACGAGCGCAAGTCATACAGGAGGCAGTGCCCGGCAGACGTGCCCACCGCCATTGTCAGTCCGTCGCGGTCAAATTCCACCGCCGAGACCGCCATTCCCCCCTCCGGGCCCCCCGCCCCCATCGCCCGGCCTCCGCCACGGCCCCCGCAACGTCCAGGGAGGAGAGCGCCTCGCGAGATCTGGGGTCAAACATCTCCACCCTCCCGTCTTCCCCCCCTGCACCCAGTAGGAAGTGCACAGGGTTGAGCGCCAGCACATTTACGCCCCCCGGGGAGGAACACGGGACGGGCGCGCGGAAGCGACCCTCCTCCAAATTGAGACGGTAGAGCTCTGAGGCAGCCGCGGCGATGTAAAGGTCGCAGCTGGGGGGATGGTAAGTCAGGGCACGCCCGAAGGTAGGGATACGAAGGCTGTAGTGAGTGCCGTAAGGGGCGTGAAAAGAGAGAGTGCGATCGTTCTGAAGGAAGCAGAGCTTGCCGACATCCTCGGAGAGAATGAGGAAATCCACAACCTCCGCCGTCAGTCGCCTTTCAAATTTCAAGCTCATTTCCTGCAGTTCGTACACGCGCACGGCGGGAGGATACATGCCCGAGGCCACCAAAAATTGTCCGTCGGGCGAGACACGCAGACGCTGAGAGGCCGTCGGGAACTCCAGGTCTTGGATGAGCTCCACCCGCCGCCGGTAGTCCTCCTCCTTGGAAAGCTGACGTCGGTGCTTTTCTGACAGCCATTGAGGGACGGCTTTACCTAATCGAGCGAAAAAGTCGATGTTAGGGTGGAATTCAGTAGCCCGGATACATAGGATTCTCGGAGAGGGGGGGAGGTCTGCCTGAATCCTCTTTCAAAGCGCTTAAATTCAGTGCATGTGCGATGCATGTGCGATTCATATCTTCCTCCATAAAGGACCGCTGAAAATAAGAATCTCTTATCGTCGAATACATCGGGTATTCCGAAACACACAGACGTTACATTGATCAGGGCAACCACCACGCCGATAGTACTATTTGATGCTCACCCAATGGGGGTGTTGATCACATGATTGCTGGAACAACATACCTGCGCTCAAATTGTATACCTTGCATCCCGAAAACGTGGCTACTTGCATGCGTGACATGCTTCAGTCGTCTGGGGGAAAGGTGGGATGGCGAGGGTAGTCCCAGCAGACCACGATGGAAGGCGCGGGATGGCCAAAAATAAGAGTCCCCTGACGGGCTACCTCCTGTTCGGATTCTCGACGTCTCGCGTGCTTTCGCTCTTTTGCATCGAGTGCCGTGCGTCTGTTGGAGGACGGGAATGTGAGTTGCCTTGGGGGCGCGGCCAGGGGCATGGGAAGATACTCCAGCGAGAGAGGAGCGAAGATGGGGGGAGGGTGACAGACCGGCCGGTGACAATACTGCCGTGGGCGCTCCACGGACCACCAAGTGGGCTTGGTTGGGTCCTCACTTAAAATACATGTACATTAACAGAGTTTGGGTGCGGGGACGCGGAGAAGCTGGGGGGATCGCTCCTTGTCGCACTCTTGCTCGAAAGATTTCGAGGGGTCGAAGGGGCTAGCACCCTTGACATGGCAGAGCCACGGCGGGCGGCAAGAGCCAAATCGTTCTCTTCACGAGTTGGCCACAAGGGATGGTTTAGCCAATTATTTCGCAGGTCATCTACCAGTTTGACCACGAAAGAGACGCCCGTGGGGATAGGGATCCCTTTCGGCGTCCAGACTGCCTTGCCCGACCAGAAGGAGGAGAGCAGCAGCAGCTCTTCGTCCTCGTCATCACAGAATATTACAAATGGTGAGTTTCTATTGTTTGAGCCCATGATTTTTATGGTTTAACCATGGGTCTGGAATAAGAAAGTGCTGCAGGGTGGATGAGAACATGAAGGACCAGTAACTTTGGTCGAGTAACTTGCAAGGGGTAGAGAAATGGGGAATGCCGCCGTGCGTCCCGAGAGCTTCTTGTCATCGTGTCTGGATTTTCGGTCGACGTCTGTTTTGATCTGGCTCTTACTATTTCATATCTAAGGCATTGTTTGAAAAAATGCCCACCTTTGGCAACCCTTTAACCTAGTCTTTCTTTGGCGTCCACATTGCTTGACGCGGACATTTTCCTCATTTCTCATCTTTTCCTTTGCGCGCGCCCAGCGGGGTTACCAGGCAAAAGAATGCATGACAGTAGTACAGACAGTCCTCAAGACTCACCGGCGACTCAAGCATCTCAAGAGGAGACGCTTGCATCGGGCGTGCGCTCCGGACTCGAGCAAGCTGTGGGCAAGCCCAACGCACGCAGTCCTCGCTCCCCCGCCAAGCTGAAGTTGGAGCTCACCTCGGACGTAAGAGGATCCTACGTGGGTGCCTCGGCTAAGATGCTGCGGAGGCTGTCCACGTCCTCGCAGGTGGACTGGGGCGACGACAGCCCTGAAGACAGCGGCAGCGAGGGCCTGGCAGCGGGGGAGGAAGGGGGAGAAGGGGACGGAGGTGGAGTTGAAGATACGGTAGGGAGCGAGACCGACTCGACGAACACAGCCGACAACGTAGATTGGGACGATGAAGACGAGGAGGAGGACTCGTTGGGGGAAGGGGAGCAACCCCCCATGGCTTCCACAATCCGGGACTCACGCCCGCCCCCCCCCAAGGCGCAAGTGTCCTCCTCGGCGCGCACCCTGGCCACCACCCCGCATGCCGGCATGGCCGCCAGTCGTAGCAATACTCCAGGAAGGCTGGAGCGTCGCAAATGTCTACACATCAACGTGGAGGACGAAGACGGGGACTGCTACGATACCCGGGGGGGCGGCGGGCGTCGGATGGGTCCGAACGGAATGATTCTCTCACAGGGCTACGGGGGCTACTATGGATCCCTTAGTGTCAGCAGCGCGTCGCTTCCTCAGCAGGAGAAACCGGCGCCGACGGCAGGCTACGGCAGCTGCACGAGCACTAGCAGCCGGGAGAGCAACGCCAGCAGCGGGAACAGCAGTGCGCAGTCTTCGAGTCGGCTTGCGGCGGAGCACAGGGAGCTTTCCCAGCCCTTCCTCTCACCGCTGTCTCAAGAAGCGAGGGGCGGGAGTGGAGGAGAAGACACTGAGCGCAGCGGGCCCTTCGCGGACGGTGCCGGGGGAAGAAATGCGCAGGAGGCACTCGAGGGCGTGGGAGGGGGTGGTGAGGAGGGAGGCCTTGAGGAGGGGCAGATGTGCACGGAGGCCCGTCAGGATATGAATTCGGCAGCAGCTTCAGGAGGGATGGATGGAAGCGATGGGGAGGGGATGGCTCCTGCAGAAAGATTCGAGCGTGGGGTGCCTGGGTGGGCCCCTGGGGGGGATGCGGCGCCCGGTCAGTGCGTTCAATACCCGCCGCCGCTGCCTCACCATGAGGCGACTTCGTGTTTCGGCCCTCCGCAACCCTGAAGGCGGCGCGGGCGGCTCAGGAGGACGAAGATCTGGGCGAGGCGGGAGTGCGGGCGGGAGCAGGCGAGGGAGAGGAGGAGGGGGTGGTCTTCTACCGCTCGGCCGGCGAGAACTTCGACCTGGGCGGCTTCACCATCGGTCGTGGCGGACTGGTCAGCTCCCCCCGCAACAGCCTTCGGAGGCGCCCCTCTTTGAACCAGGGGGATAACTTCCTGGTCCTGGCGCGACTCGGGTCCGGGAACAGTGGCGCGGTCCACAAAGCCTTGCACGTGCCGAGCATGCGCCTGGTCGCCCTGAAGGCTCTGCCTCTGTACGATGCCGGGAGACGGGCGCAGGTCATGCGGGAGCTGAAAATTCTTTACTCGAATCTGGCCAGCATCGACGCCAAGAGAATGACACGAGTGGAGCCGAGCATCGAGGACATGGAAGAAGACGGGGAGGAGGGCGGGGAGGAGGGCGGAAGGGAGGGCAAAGTAGCCGAGGAGGGTTTGGGAGAGGAGAATGCGGATCCTGGGGCGTTGATGGTGAGAAGGGATAGTCTGCACGGTGAAGAGGACAAGGAGCAGTGTGCTGCGGGGCCTGAGAGGGAGGAGGGCGGGGTCGCGGACAAGGAGGACCTTGGGCGCGAAATGGGAGGGGGGGCAGCAGCTTTCTCGACTGGACAGACAGGGATAACAACGTTGAGAGAGGCGACTGGGGTGCTGAGATTGGAAGAAAAGAAGGAGGTAGAGGAGGCGAGGGAGGATATGAGATGGAGGGATGCGGGGTCTCCGGCGGAGAAAGTGGAATCCAGCGCCGACGGGGGGCACTGTCCCTACATAGTCTCCTTCTACGATGCCTTCGCGGACGCCAAGCACGGGTGCCTGACTCTGGTGGTGGAGTATATGAACGGGGGATCGCTGCAGGACTTGCTCGTGGACCGGGGGGGCTGCGGGAGCGAGGACATACTGGCGCACGTGGCGTACAATGTGCTGCAGGGACTGGAGTTCCTGCACGCGCGCAAGAAGATCCACCGGGACATCAAGCCCTCCAACCTACTTCTCAATAGCGCGGGCTTCATCAAGCTGGCGGACTTTGGGGTCTCCAGGTCCTTGGACGGGGGGAGGCAGCGGAGGGGGAGGAAGCGAAGCAGCCGCTAGCCGACACCTTCATCGGGACGCTCGGCTACATGAGCCCCGAGAGGATCACCGGCCAGGGCTACTCTTTCGGCGCAGACATCTGGGGCTTCGGCCTGAGCATGCTGGCCGTGGCTGTGGGCGCCTTTCCCCTCAAGCAGCCCACGGCTTGCTACTGGGGCTTGGTGCACGCGGTCTGCGACAGCCCGTCCCCGGAGGCCCCGCCTGCCTTTTCCCCCCTCTTCCGCGACTTTATTCGACAGTGCCTGACCAAAGATCCGGGCCAGCGTGCCTCCTCGCACGCCCTCCTTCAGCATCCCTTCATCGCCTCCCGCCACCACTTGCACAAGGACGCCCGCGGCCATGTCATGGAGTTCTTGGAGGACCGGGAGGTCAAGGTCGCGGAGCTGGAGACGGTCTGCCAGGTTCTAGCCAGACACTTGACGCAGAAGCGGAGGAAGCTGGCGGCTGAGGCTGATTCCGCGTGTAGAAACTCTGAGTCGGATACAGGGTGGAAGAGAAGAATGAAGGTCGAAAAGGGGGAAGGTGCGCTGGGAGAGGCGGAGGAGGAATGGCGAACTGGCGAGGGACGTGGGGAGGATAACAAGCAAGAATCAGGTGTAGATAGGGATGAGGAGTGTGTCAGGGAGGGCGACATGGGGAAGGATATTGACGAGGAGGAGGACGGGACGGAGGGGTGGCAATGTGGCAAAGCGGGGATCGAGGGCCAGCGCGGTGAGGAGAAGGGAGAGCAGACAAGGCTGCCCATGTTGCGAGAGACCATGGTGCAACGCCTGGCGGAGGAGCTTGCTCTGGAGGAGGGACTTGTTGCAGAGAGCCTTGAGGCTGCTTTTGCCGCCGCTGAGGAGGAGTCAGAAGAAGCACTGATAGCGAGGGCCCCCTCGCCCCCTCCCTTGCTGCCCAAGAACTCTTCAGTCTTGTCACTGACCTCCTCATTCGACTTGTCGATGCTGAAGAGAAGGGAGTCTCTCGAAGGTAAGGAGCGGACAGAGGGACGGAAGGCGGAGGAGGGGGAGGGAAAGCCTGAGATCTTCACGAAGGTGACAGCAGAGAGTGCGTGGAGACAGGAAGAAGCAACGGGTCCAGAATTGGGGGCCGGGAAGCGAGATGAGAGAAATGTGGGCCTGCAAGGTCAGTTAGAGCAGTGTCGATGAAAAGCAGTGGTGTGCAAGAGCTGGGAAGATTGAGAGAGACGGAGCAATGCGGGGGGGATTTACACAGGTAGTGGAGGAAAAGGTTTCAGTGTCTCAGTCTTTCTTTGACGCGGTTATCCAGATTCTTAAGGGCGGCGTGGTGCTTTCCAAGTAACATGTGAATTTGAAAGGGCTTGGAATAAGGTCGGTTGTGCATTGTGCATTTCTGGAGTAGGGAACGGTGAAAGGACGGCATGTGTGATGCCTTGAGGCAAAAGTTTAGCGAAAAGTTAGCAACCGAACGAGCCCATGTGCACGGAAGGTTGCTGTTACACACACAAACAAAAGGGAATCAGCTTGTCTCTTCATCATATGTCGAAATAAAGTGGGGCCTGTAGAGGCTTTTGCTTTTACTGTATCTCTCCTTTCACTTTCGTTCTCATTTCATTTCTCTGACCCTGTGAAGAAAACTGTCGAACGTTTCATGCATTTTGCACATCTTTAAAGACCTTGTGTGATACTCAGAATAAATATGCCAGCTGGCGGAGGTAAGAACAAGGCTGCGCTGTTCGCGGCGAGGCTCAGCTCGCATGGAAAAATCGTCTCTGACATCCTCAACCTCTCTGGCGAATGACAATCTTGCATAGTCCTAGTCATAACGTCTGATATACATCTTCTTTATCCGCACGTGTCGTGGTGATGATCCGTAGGGAGCAGGAAACCACCCCCGACCGCGACGTCTCGAGCAGACCTAGCATTCGAGGAGCACCACGTACCCCCATCGGCCTCAAGCCGCTCACCAGCACCCGCCGGGGCCCCGAACACAAGCCTGGCACACAAGTCGGCGGGTGCGGGTGAAACCGTACTCTTGCATTCTATTACGGACCTTTCAGCCCTAGGCCGATGAGATAAAGCATATGGTCGAATCTCTCACTGCAAAAATGTCGTCCTGGTCTGTTCCATCGACTTACGATGAAAAATCGCTGACCGGCATGGGCCTTCTCTTTCATGTCAAAACACCCCCACGCTTACATCGCGTCCATCATATCTGCTAGAGAACCACGCTCCCATAGTAGAACGCACCCGGTACCCGGTGGTATGCCTGCATCAGCTGCCGGCGTTACCCTTACATCGGGCGGAAATTCTGTTGTCCCTCGCCGCTATATTTTGTCGGAACAAGACGAGGCCCATGTAAATAATAGTAAGTTCGAGGCGGCTGCAGACTTCCAAGGTCCCGTCAAGAAGCGTACATGTACGGATCCCTGCTTTCTCATTTTATTGCTCGGGGCTTGGGCAGTCATGTCATGGATCGGACGGGAGGCCATGTTGAATGGGCATGTTGAGGTCTTGACAAACGGATACGATTGGAATGGCACTGTGTGCCAAGGTTCCACTCCCTTTTTCATGCCTCTGAACATCAAAACTATGGGCGTTTGCCTTGAGGAATGTCCCGAAATCTATGATCCGGCTGTCGTCTTCTGCATCGGGGAGGTGGCCCCCACGGAGGACAACATCCAGAAAGGCTACTGTATTCCTCAGTACCCGACCAAAGAGATCATGAATCGGTGCTACATTACCAACAGCACGGCATTGGAGGCCTTCAGCATGGCTAAATCATACAGGGACGATCTGGATGTATCAGTTTTGACGGAGTTCTACGGAGACGTGATAAATGCTCGGACCTTCATTTTCGGAATCGGCTTCGGCGCCGCACTGATCTTGGGATTCTTGTGGACATGGCTTTTACGTACCCCTGGTCTCATTTATGTGGCTGTTTGGACAGTCAATATGCTTGTGTGGGCGTGCTTGGGCGCCCTAGGCGCGTTCATGTATCTGTGGGCGAATGACTGGAAGAATGATGTTCCCCGGACGCATTCGGACCGCGAGGTTTGGGTGGCGAAAGGCCTCGGCATCTTTTTCTTGGTAATGTGCGCCTTGTGGCTTTGCACGCTTGTCTTTTTGCGAAAGCGGATCAACTTGGCAGTCGGATTAGTTAGGGAGGCGGCCCGGGCGGTGATCGACATGCCCCTGATTGTCCTGTACCCCTTTCTCCAAGCCGCCGGCCTTGTGCTTTTTCTCGTGCCTTGGTCTTTTTACTCCGTCAACATTGCCTCCATGGGCCACTTCGAGCCTCGCCTTTTCCAAGGCACCGGCGTCAATCCATTTGCGGAGGCTGGCCCCGAAGTAATCGTCCAGCGCTTTCAGTACGGCGCAAGCGGCTCGGACTTCGCCTGGTACATGCTTTTTGTTCTTCTCTGGACCGCCCAATTCATAATCGCAGTCGGGCAAATTACCCTCGCTTTGGCCGTATCCACTTGGTATTTCACGCGAGACAAGGGTACGATTGGAAGTGGTACTCTATGTAAGGCTGTGGGCATCACGGGGCTCTATCATCTCGGGACAGCCGCATTCGGTTCTTTGGTCATCGCTGTTGTCGAAGCAATCCGATCAATTATCGCCTACATACAAAAGATACTCAAGCGTTCAGAGAATAAGGTCGCACAGTACCTTCTCTGTTGTTGTCAGTGTGGCTTTTGGTGTCTGGAAAAGATTTTGAAATTTGTTAACAAAAACGCCTACATTCAAACCGCTGTGAATGGGACCTCTTTCTGCACCTCTGGGAAGATGGCATTTTTCCTCATCGCCCGCAATATCATGCGAATCGGAGCGGTATCCCTTGTAAGCGAATTCGTCATAATAATCGGGAAGGTTTTTGTCTCTGTTACTGCCGGCGCTATCTCTTTCTATACCATGACTTTCTTTTTGGAAGACAGGATTCACTCGCCTATCGGTCCTACCATCCTAGTTGTAATATTGGCGTGGTTTACTGCCGACATGTTCTGTCAGATTTTTTCGATGGCAGTTTCTGCCTTGCTCCAAGCATTTATCGCAGACGAAGAAATGTTCGGCCCTGGTGAGCGTTATGCCAGCACGGCGCTTGCTGTCTACATAGATGAAAATGGTGGCAGCAGCGATGGTGGAAATCGAAAACAAAATGGAAATGCGCATCGCACACATTACGATGACGACGATGGTACAACAGGCAAAATTAAAAGCGTAAAGGACAAAGCTGAAGAAGCTGAAATATTCGCTAAAGTCGCTTGTTAGATCAGTCTCAAAGAAATAAATGTAATCATGTATTAAGTGTAATATCACTCACGGCGCGCCTTTCATGTCGTCGTTCTTCCACCGCACATTCAAAGCACACAATATGAAAGAGAATGGCGTGATGTTTTGGTATTGTAAGTAATGACAACTTTCACTTGTGGGCATGGGATGGACTATTTTGTCTTCTTTATTATCTTCCTGCCAGCGCCCTCTTTTTTTGAGCCATGTGCTGCCTTCCTGAGTGTCCTGACGGGCGTGGCCGACTCATTCTTCGATACGTTACTGACTGCGGCTTTTGATATGTTTGCTTTCTTGACAAAGCCCTTAGTACCTGCTTTTACCCCCGGTTTCTTTTTCTTGGCTTTTTTGTCCCCCCCCGCCAGCTTACCTGATTTCTTGAGCGCTTGATATCCCATTACAGCCTTGTGCTTCCGGAACACGGACTGAATCCGAATAGCACACTCAACAGCATGACGCATACGAGCTTCCGCTTCTAAAGCACGTTCTTGCCGCTCTCGCTCCATGTTATTGAGTTCAGCTTGCTGGCGCTCTACCACCGCAAAATGTTCCCGCAGCGCGTGCAATTCATTTTTTTCCTCCCGCGCTGTAGCCCTCAACCAACGAAGATCATCCTGCTTTTGTTTTACGTCCGCCTCGTAATTCTGCATTACATCAGCCAATTTTTCTTCGAGAAGTGTCTGCTTTTCCTTCATCAATTGCTCTGTGAACTCGTATTTTTTAGCCTCCTGAGCCAGGATCGGGACTAAGTCTTCTAGGCACTTTCTGAGCTCTGTAATTTTCGCTGCATGCCTTGTGTGGGCGAGGTCAAGCGAATTTTTCAGTTCCTGGGCAATGTTATCCCTCTCTTCCTTACTTTGGGCTTCCTGTACAGCTAGTTCAGTTTCTAGCTTTTCGCGCAAGCCTTCAAGGGTTGTAATCTCTTCCGATTGTTCGCGCTCTTTGGTGGTAGACACATGCTGAAGCAAAGCAAGGCTATCAAACGTGTGTTTCTCTTTATCCGTTAATTTTCCTAGGGTATTCACCCTTCGAAGGTCATCTTGTAAGGTAGTGGAGAAGCGTTGAGTCAAAATATTTCTAAGGTCGCAAAGGGCACCAATGAATAAGGAGAATGTAGGCGAAGCATATGCATCAATTTTAGGATGGAAGCGGCGCATTGTGCGGACCAGGTGACGGGTAATAGATAGATGGTTTTTCAACATTGTATCACGTGAGGAATTTCCTGACGAATGGGGGGAACACCTGGAAGGAAATAGGTTCGAGGATTGACTTTGGTATGCAGATAACTCGGTTTCTGGCGGTGGAAAAAGAGGAGATGATTCAGGGATCGGCAATGCAGGCGAATATGGGAATGGCGGCATTAAAAACGACTTCATCACGTTTTCTTCCATATCCTGCTGTTCGCTCAAAATATTCGAAACATCTGGGGAGAAGTGTAGGTTTGGGTCTTGCGACAGACGTAGAGGGATTCCGGCTAACAAATTTAGAGAATTTAGCGCATCTTCCAGCAATGACAGTATCCGCTGAGCTTCCGTCTTATTGGCTATGACAATCATTGCTGCTGTGATCTCTGCAAGAAAATTGACCTCAGAGGTTTTATCAAATGAAAGAAAGGCACGTTTTTAATAGTTCTGATTTTTGGGTAAGGCCTTTCCTAGTAACGGAAAATCAGCGAGCAAGAAAATTTCAAGCAGCCGAGTGCCTGGGGAGGTATAAGGGGTTTGACGCGAAAGCGTGCAGCCTTTGAAGACACGCCTCAGTTGTGTCGGTTTCGCTGTTCAAATATGCATTTCAAAAAAGCATCCAGTCAACATTGGCCTTCTCATTGTCTAAACAGGCTACGTGGCGTGCACAATCAGCATCGTGGCAGAATTATTTGTGCAGGCATGAGAGGAAGAGTTCGTTTCAAGCGTTGGCTAAGAAATTTGTCACCTTTTTCGCTCTGAAAGTATGTATGTTTTAGACATGATTAAGTTACTCCCTTTCTTTCAGAAATCCTGTTCGCCTTCACTCGGGTGCTCGTCATTTGGGGAATTATTGGTGCCATTTTTGGCTTCTGCCCTCGTTTTACCTATCCCATTCTTGGTGCAACGACTATCTTTCTGTAAACTATCTTTGATGTTTATATGTTGGTGAAAAATTCCACCGACTCGGAGGAGGTTTTGGTTTTCATTTCGATTACATCTGATGAGAAGATACGCTCGCCTTCATATGATTCAAGAGGCGGTGAAGAAAGCTTGCAAGAAGGTGTCTTCTTCATACGTCTCTTTGTCGAATTACTTTGCCCCAACAAGACATACCAAATATCTTCCTATTATGTTTTAAAGGCTTGCAGGAAGTCAGCGACAGCAGAGGCAGCAATGACACGGGGAAAGTATGTTGTGGTATGTGGAAAAGACTTCATGTTTGTCATTTCTTTGGTTTCCTGCTTGGCCTGGGCCAGATAGCAGCTTGAGCACAACCACTTAGTCTCTACAATCCAATTACAAAGAGGTTTGCGGCACGAAGGACGTTATGTAAGGCAACAAAAAGAAGCTAGAAGTAAAAAAAAGAAAAAGCAAGAATGTACATGCGTCAAAGGGCTCCCTTTCTGGCAAGAGCAGAAAATAGGATCATGTCATGAATGTTGCTTTTTACACAGGATGGTACAATTTTACAAGTGGCGTGCACAAGCTTGTGGACGTAAGTCAGTCGTCCATCATCTAGTCAACAAGTCCGTCATAAGTTCCTCTCCGTACGCAGCCAGCAGCGAAATGGAGCTGGCTCTTCTCAAAACATTCTCTGCGACCTTTCTTTGCCCCTCAGTCATGAGCAAAGAGAGATCGACACTTTGACAGCTTTTGCCCGGCAGTGGCAGCCCCACTATTGTCGTCATCTCTCGCGGCACTCCTGCGGCATCCGCCGCCTCCATTGCCCGCTGGATCATCGCCTGGACACGGTTCTCGTCCATTTGACCAGTCCTCCTCCTGGCCTCCCACGAAACTTTGTCATCTCTGCCAGACTTCTCCTCATCTTTCCATTTCTCGTGCCAGGACAAAATCACGAGCATACCTGCGGCGCCTCCAGACCGTCGAGCAGATTTCAAATAGTCCGTAAGCCGACGTTGAGCCCAGGTTGGAGAAAGAAGCAAGCGAGGTAGATCTATGACACATATACTACATTTGTCATGTCTCCTGAACCTGGGTCTGACATAAAGGCGAATGATAAACGCCCCTCCTCGCGGCATCCAGTACACGAGAAGAGCGGACGCCGAGATCCCTCCCAGGAGACCCAGCTCTGTATCAAATGCAAGGGTGATTGCAAATGTGACGAAAGCTACGATTGCGTCGAGTTTGGACCGCCGATACTCCCTTCTCATGCCCTCAAAGTCCAAAAGATTGAGGAGGGCTACCTCGATGATAGCACCCAAAGTCGCGCGGGGAAGGTAATAGAAGAATTGCGCGAAAAAGGAAAGGACCATCATCACACAGACCGCACTGATGGCATTGGCGAGCTGAGTCTGCGTTCCAGCCGAATAGCTGACTGCACTCCGAGAGAAGGAGCCTGACACAGGGTAGGAAGAAAAAAATGAAGCGCCTAGGTTGGCGGCGCCTAGACTTAGGAGCTCTCGATTGACATTCAGATGGTAGCCTTCTTGAAGGGCGTATTTTTTGGCCACGGCATAGGCCTGTGAAAACAAAGAGGGGAAGAGAGCATCGTGGGGTGTAAGCGAAAGCGGCCGGGGGGGTGGCTACGAGGGGAAAATGGTGCCCACCTCCATAAAGGCCACCAAAACAACGCCCAGACTGTGCTCCACGATGGTCCAGAACCGATCCAACCGGGGGGCTCCGGGGGAGGGCAAGCCTGCGGGCACATTTTTGACAATAATGATCTCCACCCCTCGACTCAGGAGAAGGCGGGCGACCAGGGACGTGACGATCACCAGGACCAGGCTAAGGAGGGGGTACATGGCTTCCAGCACAGACAGGAAGCGCCGTGGCACACCCGTTCCCGCGGGGGAAGCACGCTGCATGAATCTTTTTCTGAGCTGTTTCGCGGCGAGCAGGAAAACAATGCACCCCAGACCCACACCTGCTGAAGCTGCTTGGCCATCCCCTAAGTGCCGCAACACGTACCAGCCCGACTGCCAGGTGTAGTCAAAGCGAGGGACCCCCTGGAGCCCCAGCAACTCCTTGATCTGACTCACACCTATAGCTAGTGCGGCGGCGTTGGTGAAGCCCACCATGACCGCCGGAGGAATGAGATGCGCGATCAGACCCAAGCGGAAGAGTCCGAGGGCGGACAGGATGACGCCGGAAACGAAGGCTATGGACAGGGCGGCGTGGACGCGTACCGCACTGGCCTCCTCTTCTGGCAGCGATAAAAGGTCAGGGTACAGCACGTCGTAGACGCGGGGCAGGCTCAAAGAAACCAGGGCGACGGGACCTATGGAGATGTGCCGGGAGGAGCCTAGGAAGGTGTAGACGAGGGGGCCGGACACCGCGCAGAAGAGTCCGTACACAGGAGGCAGCTCGGCCAAGACAGCGTAGGACATGCCTGAAGGAAGATAAATATGCGATCTTTCAGCCCATAATCAGGTTTTTGAAACTTATTAAGGGACATGTACAATACCTTGAGGGATCACCATTACGGCTACAGTCAAACCGCCCAGCAAATCCCCCCAAAACTGATGTCTGGTGTATTTCGGAAGCCACTTCACGACTGGCGGTGGAAACATTACCACGCGTGGAAACAGTTCGAGCCACCTGCGGTAGCGCTGCTCTTGGTTTTCGTGGGTCACCGGGCTACTCGACTTCGGATGATGAGCAGCTGTCCATGCAAACAAGGGGGCGGGCGGCAGGAAATGGAGCAG
Source organism: Microchloropsis gaditana (assembly GCF_000240725.1). Lineage (NCBI taxonomy): Eukaryota > Eustigmatophyceae > Eustigmatales > Monodopsidaceae > Microchloropsis > Microchloropsis gaditana. The sequence goes on from NW_005803288.1 coordinate 13,878, forward strand.
TCCTTCGTCTGTGTCGGTACTTTGATACTCTTGATCGCTGTCACTTTCCTCAACCCATTCCCAAGGGGTCCTTGGAGCGTCTGCAGCGTGAGCTGCGTGCCCGGGCAGCAAACGCGAGGTGGGATGGGGGGGTTCATCACATTCTCGCTCTTCCTCAACCCCACACAGCTGTTGATACTCCGAGTCTGACCCCCTGGACACCGGCGAGGTCGAAGAACCCATCTGTTGATGTGAATGTGTGTGCGTGAGTGTCCCTTGATGCGTGGCGCATGTGTTTAAAGGGGGATGAGCCCTCGACCCCAGAGGTTCTGATGCATTGCGCCCCCTCGCTTGCCAGCCCTTTCCACCGTCCACTCCTTGCGCCCCGCTTCCCCTCACAGACCGCTCTTCGCGCGTGTGGACGTCTCTTGGCACCTGAACGACTATCTCATCCGTCAATGCCTCCTCTTTCCGTTCAGCAGTCTTGTGAACAGTCCTAGCCGATAAGTGAAGAATTGACACCATTTGCGTGTCGCGGAGGAAGAGGAGGTCGACCGCTACATTTCATTGCTGCTTTTCCAGACCAAGAGCATGTCGACACTCCAGGTATGACATTTGAGATCATCATTGGCAGCTTTTTCCTTGCTTCAAATTTTTGTGGCGTTGACTGCATTGTATTTTCCGTTGTGCCTGTTCGAAGAATACTCTCCGGTCACGCGCTTACTCTTTTAATATCAACTTTTCTTCTTAACTTTGATATCACTGGTGCTCACCTGCAGAAAATTGCCGAGTTGGAGGCGGAGTATGCCAAGACTCAGAAGAATAAGGCGACAAATTATCATCTGGGCTTGATCAAAGCCAAGCTTGCAAAGCTGAGGCGAGAGCTGATCGAGCCCTCGGGAGGCGGTGGAGGAAAAGGGGGTGAGGGCTTTGACGTTGCTAAATCCGGGGATACACGCGTGGGCCTTGTGGGCTTTCCCTCCGTGGGAAAGTCTACGTTGCTGACAAAGCTTACAGGGACGTTCAGCGAGGCGGCTTCCTACGAATTTACCACTCTGACTGCCATCCCGGGTACCTTGCACTATCGGGGAGCCCGTATCCAGGTCGTTGACCTCCCAGGGATCATTGAGGGGGCCAAGGACGGGAAGGGTCGTGGGCGACAGGTTATTTCCGCGGCACGGACATGCAACATCATCTTGGTGGTCTTGGACGTTGCCAAGCCCGCCACGCACAAGATCCTCATCGAGCGTGAGCTGGACGGCTTCGGCATCAGGTTGAACCAGGAACCCCCTCGCATCATGTTTCGAAAAAAGGATAAGGGCGGGATCAACTTTCAGGCCTTCGTGCCGCAGACGACTCTGGATGCGGAGGCGGTGACGGCCATATGCCGGGAGTACAAGATCCACAACGCCGACGTGCACTTGCGCTGCGACGCGACGGTGGACCAGATCATCGACGTGGTAGAGGGCAACAGGAAGGTGCGACGGGAGGCGGAAGATTCTCTATGGCGTTGGCTTGTCCTCCCAGCCCCCTTGCCGTCTCCCACTTCCCCTCCCCCTTCTCACTTCCCATTCCCCTTCCCCTGCCCCCCTCCCCACCCCGACTCCAGTACATGCCCGCCGTCTATGTCCTGAACAAGATCGATCAGATCTCCATCGAAGAGCTCGATATCATCAGTCGGCTGCCCCACTGCGTGCCCATTTCGGCCCAGCACGGCTGGAATCTGGACGAGCTCATCGACAAGGTTTGGGACGAGTGCAAGATGATCCGTATCTACACGAAGCCCAAGGGGCAGATCCCCGACTATACGGCGCCTGTGAGTCTCAGCCTTCTTTCTACCCATATCGTATTGGTTCGAAGAGGCAGGCATCCCACCTGTTCCTCTCACCCCCCTCATTCCCTTCCCCCGTCTACTTCCATAGGTGATCCTCCATTCTCATCACCCCTCCGTGGAAGATTTCTGCAACCGCATCCACCGCACCCTCATCTCCTCCTTCAAGTACGCCTGGGTGTGGGGCTCGAGCGTGAAGCACCAGCCCCAGCGGGTGGGGAAGGAGCACATTCTGGCGGACGAGGACGTGGTCCAAGTGGTGAAGAAGAGCGGATGAGGAGAGGAGGCCGGAAGAACACAGGTGGCGCGGAGGGCTGTCGGGATGGCCATGACTGCGAACCGGTGGCAGATCCTACAGCGGCAGAAGCGACAGCAATCTACCAGGGCTCGTTTTGCACAGTTGAAGCGCTCACGTGCAAAGGGATGCCTGTTTCTGCAAACCAGCTAGACCGAGAAAAGGGAAGCGGGAAAGAGGGGCTAAGTGGGTCGACGACCATTGTCAGGGGAGGAGAGCGGGGCGAGGAAAGAGGATGGAACAGGTAGAAAGGAGACAGGAATCTCAAAGATGCGACGGTGCTTTCAGGACATGGTTGTTTTCCTTGCATACAATTTTTCCGTTACTGTTTTTCCGAACGACCCTACTGTTCCGTTCTGTCCGCACATTCCAAGTCTGCGCCGCGTCCGCGAAGTCTTTTCATTGGCCTGCTCCCCGACCTGGGGGTACCGCGACGAGCCACGACCGACCCGCGGTTCCCGGGCCTCTGCCGATACATGAGAAGATCCCACACGCCTCCTGAACGAGACGCCGCGATCTCTCCCATGGTCCACTCTCAAAGACCTCCCGTCCCTCCGAGCTAACCGTGCGCCATCGTCACACTCGACCACGCCG
>NW_005803287.1:0-256 GCF_000240725.1 Microchloropsis gaditana
AGCAGGGGGCCAATCCCACGGTGGATGGGCCCGTGGCCATGCTGGAAGAGGGTGAAGCAGACAAGTCCTTGTCCCCTCCGTCTTCTCCTCCCCCTTTTTCTGCCCTGCTGCCGGGCACTCCGCCTTTCTCTTTCTCCGGACATGAGGCGCTTCCTGTCTACCTTTCCAAGCGACCCCTTTTCTCGCCCCTCCCCATCGTCACCCTCCACGACGCAGAGCGCTGGGGAAAAAAAAGCGAGGGCGGTAAGAGGGATAA
>NW_005803287.1:2084-9192 GCF_000240725.1 Microchloropsis gaditana
GACCGTGAGAAAGACGCGCGTCACCAACGGATTTTTAAATTCCAACGGTCGGCGATCCATTGGGAACTTCAACAAGTCTACCCACGCCTCCAGGCACACGGCGGACGCGGCCCGGTTCCCCGCCCCCACGCCTTGCAATAGAAGGTCGGCGGCTTCGATACTGAGGGGCCGATGGAGGGCGAGATGGGCACCCATTATCCAGCCTCGCATCCAGGGGTGACGGACCAGGGAGGCAAAGGCCCGAGCGGCCTGGTAGATCGATCCTTCCTGGCCCTGCGTGATCGCGAACAGGGACATGTACACTGCCAGCCAACGAGCCAATGCTTGGTCCTTGCTGGCCGCAACCTCGTCCTCGGCACCCGCCCTGCCCACGACCGCCTCGACCATGTCCTCCATGGCGCCCGTCACGCGCCCCAGAATAACTTCCTCCACCCCAGCTTGCAACACCCGGATTCCCCCCTGCAAAGCCTCCGCGATGGCTGTCAACGGCTCCCACCCCATCCCCCCGTAGCGGGCCCAGGCCGTTAGTGCCCGCAAGCCCACCACCAGGACGCTTCCCGCCTCCGAACCTGCCCCAGGCCCGGGAATTTCCGAAGCAAGAAATGGCGCGAAAGAAAGCGTGTCCAGCGCCAATTGACAAGCCGTCGGCCCCAAATCCGGGAGTACGCTTGCGACCAAGCCACCCCCAAAGCCTTGCTCGGCGTTTTCAGCCAAGGCGGTCAGGACCAGGAGGCTGACTACCGGCTTCCATCGGCCAGTGGAGAGAGATTGCTGCGCTTTGTTCACACTCCCTGCGTGGGATAGGGCCATGGAGATTAATTGTCGGGTCGCGGCATGGGCTTCCCCATTCCTGTCCTCAATTGCCACAGCTTGTGCGACCACGACCGAAATCAGTTGATTCACGGCTGGATCAGCTATCAAAGTGCTGAGTACACCGCGGGAAGAATTAATTTGAGGGGGTATTTCCGCACGCTTCTCTGCGTAAGCTATGAGGGTCTCCCAAGTGCCCTTGGCAAGCTGGGTCCGTGTTTGTGAAGGCGTGAAGTCCCATTGTTGCCGGACATTTCGACGAAGCACACATGCAATGAAATATGCGTGCGGTGTACCATCTGGAGAACTGGTAAAAAGATCCAAGGATACCTTCCACAGCGACAAAAGTGGGTCAATGCCTGCGCTCAAATCCGGCGTCGACAAGTCCTCCAGGAAGCGCCTCGCCTCTGCGTCCCCTTGGAGGGAGAAGTCAATGGCCCGAACGAGCGTCGCACGGTCGCTGTCATCGGAAGATGTCATAAAATTTGACCAGCTTCCTAGTGTACGGGTGGAATAGACGATGCTCGGATGATGAGTGCTGTGTGGTTTGGGCAACGAGGAGGAACAGGGTATGAAGAAAAAACCTCCTACCCCATGAATGTGACGGGACGACTTTGCTGTCCCTCCCGGTCAAATCTTGATAATTTCTCTTGCCAGGTACTAAGTCCTCGACAAAGTCGCGGACTAAAGCTTCCATTATAGCAAAATTGTCCTTTCTTCCTCTTCCGCGTACCAGGGGCTCCTAAAAACCGTTACACGGGCGTTTCCGATCTTTTCGACGACCCTACAAGCAAGAGATTAACAATGGCAGGAAGACACGAAAGCCGCAGTGCGCGACACGAATGGGAGATCGTTAAGGATAAATCAATGATGGTGCACGGAGTGAGCGCCATGCGAAGCGAGGGAGGCCAAAGGATGTCGATGAAGCGCTTCATTTTTTGTTTTGACAACCTCCCCAGAGGTCCGCCTCTACGTTGCTCCCGCGTGGTCGGCATTCATCACTTCATAATCTCTCTCAATCAAAACCTTGGAGCTTTCAGTTGATCCCATCCCCATGTCAATGATCCTACAGTTTAGGTGAACAGAATCCCCATTCTTCAAAGATGGTGCCCCAGTCCCACGGTATACCGTTCATGCGAATACGAATATCGTTTGGCATACTACGATGTTCCAGCTTACGCAGGACACAATTTTTACGCAACAAAGGCAATATTTTCCCCACAGTTATGGCTGAGGGGTACTGGCAGACAGTGTCGGGAAGTTGGAGGAGAAGGAGCCGTCCAATTCTACCGTCTGTTGCCGCGTCGCAAGCATAGCATCGGAGGGCGCCGTCTTGGTCATGGACATGTCCGTCTTGGGCGTCGCAGTGATCCGTCCCCCCGTCCAGGTCCCCAAACCTGCGCTCCCAGCGCTACTGCTTCTTCTCACCCTGCCTTCCATTTTCTCTTGGGCCACTTCCAAACCCGCCTTGGCGATGAAAAGCACCAATTTGTCGATGGCAAAGGACCGCTCCATCCCTTCCTCCCGGACCGTATCCTCCCTCATGTCCAAGATCGAGGACGCTTTCTTCCCCTTGATAATCACGTCGGTGCGCATGCTCGCTTTTGCCACCTCTGGCCGCATGGCCGGGCGAGGGGCGGCATAGGGGACAAAGACCAGAGTATTGGCCCAGGAGACCCCCAGACATTGGCTCGCGCGCCGACGCACGTGGGAGACTTTTTTCAGGGACCAATTAAAGGGATCCGCCGCAACCAGGGGCTCTACTTTGTCCATGCGGGTCAGGACCACCAGGGGGTTGAAATTTTGCGCCTTGAGCTGTTGAATCGAAGCTTGAAGGCCAGCCATCTTGGCAGGCGCCGTCTCCACCTCGTCGGCCGCCACGAAGACCAGCGCCCCATGCCCCGCAGGCAAGAGGCGTTCCATGGAAGCTTTGTCTGCGTCCGTGGGAGCCAGGACCATGGAGGATGGGATCTCTGTCACACGGGCCGTCAGAGGCGCCCGGAAACGAGGACTGATCGCTTCCGCATTGAGCTCGAGGCGAGTGATCTCGGTGGTCGGTACTATCGAGGTCTGAGGGGGGGGCATGTCCGTTTCTGCCGAAGCCAAAACGTTGCGCAGGCTCTCGACAAAGGTGGTTTTGCCCGCCTGCTCCGCCCCCAGAATGTACAGAAGTAAAGGGGCGGTTCCCAAGGAGGGGGAAAGCGGGATGGGAAACAAGTCTCCCGCAAAATCAATACCGTCAAAGGCGACGTATTGCCGCAAAATGATCATCTCTGGTCCGCCAGGAGTCACGCTGGGACCCGTCACCCGGAGCTCGATGTCGGCTTTGACGTCCTTTAACGTCATTTTGGAACGTTTCGGTTCCGCCAATAATTCCACCGTGACGACGTCCCCCGGGGACAAGCCATCGGGCACAGAGACAGAGCTTTCCTTCCAGTACCCGTTATCGGGCATGAAAACCTTCGTTCCCGGCTCGAAAGACTTGTGGATAGGGACTTGTACTTCCACTTGCAATGCGGCCACATCCCCGGCAGCGTACAGGTGGGCAGGTCGGAGCAGGCTGATCTCCGCCTTCCCGCTTATCTTGTTGGTTGTACGAGACCTGAAGGCCCTTCGCAAGGGGAGCCTGGTTTTCTGCAGCACATCTTGTTTTCGTGCGTGGCTTGACTGTCGGTCTTCCTCGTCCACAACATTGTCGCCACTCGAGGATCTGGCAATGAACCCGTTCTTGCCGTGAATAGGACAGTCCTCTTTGATACGACTCGAGCGCGGAACCTGCCACCAGAGAGGAGAGACAAGTTAAGTATATCTGTGAGTGGAAGCGCCTCATTTTCATTAAGGGATTTCGTACGACTCTGTAGTAAGCTGCAAGGGGGGGAGAGAAACGTACGTGACCGATGATATGGCATGCGGAAATAAAAGCAATGCAAGCATATCAACACTTAATGTTTAATGGACAATGGATAGTCCTATACAATGAAAGTCATATACATATCACGCTGCGTTGCTCCAGTCTACTTTTGCTCATTACCGCTGTCCCTCTCCTCGGGTACTACATACCTGTGGCGTGTTGATTTGCTCGTCGGGCAACCGGGAACACCTTCCCCCCATGGTGTCTTGCCTGTGTACAAAGAGGAAACGTGTTTGAGCTGATAAGTACGTTCAGAAACGAGGATGCGTCGACTACCGAATACGATGGGCTATCAACATTAAACAAACTAGCCGGTCCCGAAGAGGAAGGGTTGGGGGATGCAAATTCTCTATTAATGGGCGTTGCTCCCGCGGACACCTGCGTGTCTGACAGCCTGACATATTTTTCCAGGGGCGAAGAAAATATCAATACCATAGAAAAACATATGCATATGTGTGATTAAGATGCTCGAATGGGCCTATATTTGCTGTATCGGAAGAGTTTCCAGTCCACCTTTTAGACAAGCAACGGCGCGTACTTCTTAGGGAAGGGAGAAACGTTCAGCAAATTCAAATTTTAAAATTGTCGTGTCGTTGTTACCCAGAATCTGAACCTTAAGTATATATTCTTTATTTACCCGTGACTTCCTTTTGTTCCCCGCCTAATTTCATTTAATTTAATCGTCAATATATTCATATTTGGTTTGCATTCAACCAAAGGCTTACTACAGTGTACAAGTGGTGACCGCTCACATTTTCCCTCTCGTGCTATCTTGAAGACTGCGATCCATGCTTTCACACGTACGATCTGAAGACATACATTAAATTATGAATTCTTTGCCTTACTGAGATGGGGTGTGGATGCTACGTTTGGAAAAAAAGGATATTTGGCACAATACAAAGTCCATACTCGGAGGCACGGATTCCTTTTTACTGAATCCTCTTACAATGCGATGAAGAGTAGCGCATCCACGCATTCTCTAATGGCCACACAGTTAAAAAAAAAACAGTTTAAAAAAAAAGAAAAGAAAAGAGCGAATTAAAATTAAAAGTAAGCCTCGATGTATTGATTAGGTCTCCTACTAGAATGCTAAAATTTAGAAAATCCAGATAATAAGAATTAATCCGAGTGCTTTGCTCGACCACTCAGCTAAATATTGCATGTCCGTCTTCCACAATTGCTGTCATCTGATTTAAGACAAAGGCGGACTGAATAAGGATGGTATATGCGGGTCGCACTGACTCGCGGAACTTTCAGTGACGCCATGTCGCTTACCCAAGTTATCACCAACGTGTGTCTTGAAAAAGAGCAGGCACTCATGTACTTCATTGGACATGCAGAAGGCTTATTTTCTACAGCGTTCCTCCCAACTCTGTCTCATATCACCATAAGATCCAAACAAAACTCAAATATAAGATTCAAGCCTCCAAGCTATTTCGACTTTCCGGGAAAAACCTTGGGGGTATCTCGAAAAAGGGAAGAGCGGCAAATACATTGAAGCGTTAAAACAAGTCAAAAGGAATGTCTCTTAGATTTATGAGTTCTTATTCCAAAACGTGAGGAAGTTACCCCTCTGAACACACGGACTGGTGTGAAAATGAAATAAACCGCAGGACAAAAGCTAGAGAGATAGTGTAGGAGAGAGAAATGTCCTCCATTTGCGCTGTAAGTTGGCCAAATAGGACTAAGGTGCGCCAAACGCTACAAAATGAAGTCGAAAGCAGTTAACTTATTGCTTCTCTTCATACGGGCGGATCTTGTGCGTGCGGAGAGTGCCACTCCTGCCAAACGCGGCCCATATTGATTAAAGATACTTTTTGGCACGCAGAAGCTGCCTCTCCTTTCCCCTGCCACTGGATGCCTCGTTGGCAGGAATGTTCAGTTTAGAACGGATTAAGACAGTGTCATTATACTAGGCGCATCCGCTGTCCAATCATCGCATGGGCTGCGGGTGCCGTTGCCGATCACATCAGTGACGCGACTGCACTCGCTCGGCCAGGCGTTGCCCTCCCATCGCCCCAGACCGGATCTCTTTGCAACACTGAAGTCGACAAATTGCGCAAAGCATTGAAAGCGGGTAATTCTTACGAGGGTTGAATACTTTGGGAGGCGTTTAACTGTGGTCCAGGTCTCCTGAGTGGACATCGACCTCATGCCTGACTTTGGCTTTCAGGTCAACCCGCTTGGGAGGAGGTTCTTGCGTCCATGTCATCTCCTTTGGACTGTCACATTCGTAGGAACGGGAACGGTCCACCAAGAGACGGCATGTATATATAGCTGTGAAGGATAGGTGCAACTTTGGATGATGATGTTGTCATTGAGACTCAAAGTGATGACTCTTTATGTATTGAGTTGCTGTAGACTCCAGTATGCCTACCTTCAACCCCGTTTGCTGCTCGTCGGCCCCTTTCCTAGAGTTTCTTTTGAATTTGATGAATCATTTCTCGACATTTGTCTATTCATACACAATAATTCTAGCCATAGGCGTCAGCATAGCCTTTTGACTTCCAAGACCGCAGCAGTTGACTTGATTCCCCTTCGGAAGATCGTGATTCAAAGCTTTCAAGAGTCTAGTACAGCATGAGAAGGGAGCAGGACGGCAGTATAAGCAGTGCAAACGGTCTTGGCAGAGACATAGAGGCCCATGGACCAGATACCATCCTTTATTATGCACGAGCTGGGGACCTGGACGGAATGATGGCCATGGTACAGGAGGACCCGAGCCAAGTGAGGAATAAGGGGCGATACAATGCGCGGGAGATTCACAAGCTGTTATTACTGCGAGAAGGGTCTCACTCGTCTTTTTTTCCCTTCTTTCCAGGCGAATTACCAGCGGATCGTCACCCCCCTTATGTGGGCGAGTTACTGTGGGCACGCGCACATTGTCTCATTCCTCCTGGAATGCGGCGCGCACATCGACCAGGCGGAGGAAGGAAAATCACGCACGGCCCTCTACCTAGCCTCGGGACGTGGCCACGTCCATGTGGTGTCCCTCCTTCTGGAAAAAGGCGCGAACCCGACCTTGAAACGTAAAGGTGGCTGGTGCCCGTTGTCGGTTGCGGCCAGCGAGGGCCACGTGGGCGTGGTCCGCGTCCTCTTGGCCAACCCCAGGGTAGACGTGGACTCGAGAGACGACGATGGGAGCACGGCCTTGTACCGGGCCGCCCTTTGGGGCTGCGCAGGGGCGATTCGAGCATTGTTGAAGAAAGGCGGCAACCCCAGGATACCCGGAGGGGGCGGTTTGTTGCCCGTGGGCGTGGCACGTGCCCGAGGCTACCAGGAGTGTGTCGATGTCCTGGAGGGGGAGGAGAGGGTGTTTGGACTCGCAAAAGCCAGGGCTTTGCGGCGGGTGCGCGCGAGGGTGGTTTGTGAGGAGGGAAGAAGGGG
>NW_005803287.1:9202-9650 GCF_000240725.1 Microchloropsis gaditana
TAGCATGGCGAGCATTGCGGTCTTCCTGCTCCTAATAGTGGTGGGAAGCCTGGAGGGAGGGAGAGAGGGAGGAAGGGGGGGAGGAAAGGCTCGGTCGGTCGACGAGCGAGAGCATGGGTGCGATGGAGGGAAAGAAGCGGAAGAAGGGAGAGGGGGAGGAAGGGGAGGAAGGGAAGGAGGACAAAGGGGAGGAAAAGGAAGGGAAGGGTTTGGGAGGGAAGAGAATTCCCTTCCTACAGAGGGATGTGCCGTCGAGGTATGAGGGAGAGGAGGAGGATGGGAGGGAGTAAGGGAGGGAGGGAGGAAGACGAAAGGATATAGCTTAGAAATTTCTGGAACACCTTACAGTCCTGGGATGAACTTGCTGGCGAGCGAGGCCGGCCGGGGCGCTCGGTAACGGGTATTTAAAATTTTGAAATGGTGCACGTAAGTGTGCATGTCCTAGTTC
>NW_005803287.1:9965-10345 GCF_000240725.1 Microchloropsis gaditana
CGATTGCGCAAATTCGTGCGTTTGGAAGGAGGATGCCCACATGGCCACAACCTCCATCTCCCTCCGAAACCCTCCCCTCCTCATCATGGACCCCGGGCAGCTGTCCAAGCACCCCGACCAGGCCCGTACGGCCGCTTCCTTCACTTCTATCCCGTCTTCCCCTTCAGCTTCTTCCACTGCCCTTCCAATTTCATCAAGCAAGAGGGAGAGGGCCGCACCTTCCTGATTTCTCGCCTGTCCACGTTCAACGGTCGGACCCCAGGCCTCCAATATGTCTCCTGCGACTCGGACGAATTCTTCCGGCGTCCGTGATCGAAGTCGACCCTCCTGCAGTGCCTGCACGGCAGCTTCCAACACCTCCTCCCCTTCGACTCAAAGGA
>NW_005803287.1:10501-11231 GCF_000240725.1 Microchloropsis gaditana
TCGCGTGCTTAGATTTCGGATGGCCAGGACGCTGTACTTCCGGCACGCAGGGACGCGGAGGGAGGTAATCAGGACCCGGATTACTTCGGAGGGCAGCACAGAGAGGGCCGCTGGGTCGTTGGCGACGATGTCTGTGCGGGTGACAGAGGATACAGGGGCAGCAGCTCGCGGAGTACTAGTACAGGGATGGGCAGGATTCAGTTTCGCGAGAAATTGCGCGAAGGGACTCAAGGCTCGCACGAGGGCAACCCAGAGATGGGGCGGGAAAGAGGGGGAGGGGGAAGGAGGGAGGGAGGACGCGAGGGCGAGGAGGCTGTGAAGCAGGCGGAGAAGGAGGTAATGGGTCCGCGCGGCGTCGGCGAGGACGGCGTCAGCTGCCAAGGACTGCCCCAAGGCCCGGTTGCTCATCCGGGTCGCATTTTCCAGAGCCTGGGGCGAGGCGTAGACCAGGAGGGCGCGGCGGACAGAGTCCAAGGAAATGGCGCGAAAACAGAACAAGAGGGCTTCGCAGGGGCGCCAGGGGAGGGAGGAAGTTCCGGCAGGTCCGAGTGTTCCCGAGGCTGCCCGGGCCCGGCCCCAAGCCTCCAGCCGGTCCGCGACCGTCTCCAGGTACTGACTCCGCAAGCTTTCGTAACACAAGAACAATACGTCGTACATGGTTTGTTCCCGATACTCCATCCAGCTCACCAACCCCTCCTCCTTCTCTTCCCCCGCTTCCTCCCCCTCCCCC
>NW_005803287.1:13262-16558 GCF_000240725.1 Microchloropsis gaditana
ACTCAACTAAAGAAGGGCCTGTGGGGGAGGACGAGGACCTACCGACATGCACCCAAAGGTATGGTAGCACGTGCTAAAACTGAGGCAAGCCACGGCGCTCAGGAGGAAGGTGAGGATGGCTTTGTATTCGATGGGGTCCACGTTGGGGTGGAGACGCTCGAGGCGGAGGAACGAAACGAGGACCGAGAAGACGTACATTGTTCCCAGAAGATGCGACCAAATATTGATGGACTCGTTGTGGAATGTGAAGAGAGACTGGGGAGGGAGAAGGAAAGAGGAACGTTGAGGGTATCATGGACGAGAAATAAGCTTTATTCCTTGTGCAGATCACAAAGTCATCGTTGCGCGCCTACATTCCAAGCAAGTTGCCACTCGCAGTTCATCTCCCCACCTATAGACCTGGTCCCCCTTTTTCCCTTCTTCTCCTCCTGCGTACCGCCAGGCAATGTCGGAGAGAAAAGCCGACGCGGTATCCGATGGTGATGTGCGGGATGTGTTGGAAGGAAGGTGCGTTGCGCACATGTCGAACGGGTGGACAGCCGCAGCATCCCCGCCTCAGAGTCGCGGTTACAAGGGAAGCACGGGACGGAGCTTCGACATAGAAGCCTTCTTTCCTGTCAGTGCGCGTGCGTGCAGGATCAATTGTATTCTTGCCCATACCCTCGTTATTCACTCTGGCGGGGCCGGGACGGGTGTCGGCACTGCTGCTTGTAGGCATATTTTCAGTGTTGGGGGCCATGGCCTACGTACGCGCCAACCCGACCAGTCTGCCGATCTGAATATTTAAGCCTTGACAGCCCCGGCCACCTAAAACAACTTGCAGGAGACGGACATTGAATAGATAATGGCATTGTTAAAATACATGCGGGGGAACATTCTTACTTTTGGACTCAAAGGAATGTGGCGGCAAGTGCCTGACCCTCGCTGTCCTCGCCCCCCTGCCCGAGCGACGAGCTGCAACGCAAGTGCTTGCTCTAATCTAGACACGCCACCATAAACTTTGATACGCGGGATAAGGGTATAATTTCTTAACTCTATGGATATGTAGGTGTTGTACGGCGCTAGAATGACCAGGTGCAGGCTTCATATCTGTAACAGTATGCTTGAAAATTAAGACAACCACCTTTTCCCCTCCTACAGTGGATCTGCCGCGCTTATTCAAGAGACAATTCAAGCGGATAATTCTTGTTGACCGCATCAATGCTCTAACCCATGCATAAAAATGAATTATCGAAGACTAATGGGGTGCAAGAAGAGGAAGAGGATGGCACGAACGCGGAGATTGTGTCCATTTTGTTGTCGGCCGGATTGACCTCCCCACCCCCGTCGCCACAACCCATCTCTCCCCCGCCATTGCAAGTACGTCGCACATTTAGCCCCTACGCTGGCCCAAGTCGCGGAAATCAGATGCCTAGTAGCACATTCGGAGGGAACATGGACCGTCCCTGCGCAAGTGTTCCCTCGCTCAAGGAGTTGCCAGATTATTGCCGCCCCAACAGCACTGATCCTGCATCAGTCCGTCCCCCACCTGCCTACCGGCACACACCGACCCCTCCCACTTTTCTTCAAAAATCCCCATCCCTGCCCAAAATTGGAATGCATGGCTCCATTGCTTCCTCCATGGTGTTGGCAGGCGCCACCCTGGGGCGGGGGGCTTCGCACGACAGCCTTTGCCAGCTCGCAACCGTGCTGCGGGAGGCCAACGATGCCATCATTGGGGGAGATGTGTCGGGACAAGGAATAAAGAGGCATCCCACGCAAACATCGGAGCAGGAACGGGACGACAAGGAGGAGGGGTTGGGCAAGGAGGAACGGCAGCCCAGCCCTGGTGAGGACGGCGCACACCAGCCTCTGTCGCCGTCTCCGACCCTCCCAACTCATCACGGACCCCCCACAGACCCCACAGCCTCTTGCCCGACCGATAGCATCAGTCCCTGTCACCACCCACCCACGCTCCTCCCTCCCTCCCTCCCTGCTCGTCTCCGTCCATTGCCCCTGGGCCTCGGCCAGCTCCGTCTTCTTTGCTTTGGTGGCTACGCTTTCCTCCTCCTTGCCATGTACGGCATCTCCCCTTTCTTCCAGGAGGACGCACAGAGCCGCCTCGGTCTTCCCTCCTCCCTGGTCGGCCTCACCTTCTCCCTCTCGGCCCTCACCTCCATGCTCATCACGCCCCTAGCCGCCCATCTCTGTCAAGCCTTTGGCCGTTACCGGACCCTATTCCTCGGCTATGTCCTCGCCCTCCTCGCTAACGTTGGCTTCGCCCTCTCCCGCACCTCCCCTGCCCTTCTCTCCTTTCGATCCGCCCAGGGTCTGGCCATGGGCCTGGTGGCGGTGGCCTCCATGACCCTTCTGATTGCCGGCGCCCCCGACATCGTCAAGGAGATGGGGTTGCAAGAGTTGGTCATCTCCGTCACCTTAATCATCGCGCCCATCCTGGGCGGTGGCTTCTATGAAGTGATGTCCGTGGAGAGGACGTATCTGGCCTTGAGTGCACCGCTCTTGGGGATGGTGGTGGTGTTGGGAGGGATGTTGTGGTCAGTGAGGAGAATGGAGGGGAGGAAAGAGGAAGGGAGGAAGCGTTGTGCAGACGGGGGGGGGTTGAAGATGGTTGTGATGGATCGGGAGGAAGGAAACGGAGGCGTCCGAATGTGGGTGCTGGACCAAGGAGGGGAGGAAGGGAAGGAGGAAGGGTGGCAGGGGGGAAAACAAACGGCGCCCGTTTCCTTCGCCTCTATCCCATCCCTGGTGGAGAGGGAGGAGGAAGGGAGGGAGGAGCAGGGGGAGGAGGAGATGGGAGTGGAGTGGGGGGAAGGAGAAGGGAGGGGAGGGTGGATTGGAAAGAGGGAGGAAGGGAGGGAGAGGGAGTCTTGGGGCTTAGACGGAGGCGACGGGTTGCGAAAGAGGTGGGAGGTAGCGCACGGCGGAGGTGATGGGAAGGGAGGAACATCGGTGAGAGACGCAGAAAGGCCAGGAAGGAACAACACGCAGGTCTGGCGCCACCCCCGCGTCCTGCTCATCGCCGTTGCCATCACCTTAACCTTCGCGAGCCAAGGATTCCTCGCCCTCTCCTTCGGAGTGCACTCCCGGAACCTCCTGGGCCTGGCCTCCGGGGCCGTCGGCCTTTTTTACTCGGCCTTTTCCCTCCCCTACGCCCTCATGGGCGTGGTCATCGGGCCATTGGCCCGACGTGTCGCGTCTTCCACCCTCATCACGTACGGAACCCTCCTCGAAGCCCTGGGACTCCTCCTCCTTGGTCCTCCCCCGGCCCTCCTCCCCCTCTCCTCGCCCCCTTCCTC
>NW_005803286.1:0-4038 GCF_000240725.1 Microchloropsis gaditana
TGGGAGGGCGGGGAGTGGAAGTTTGGGAGAAAGTGGTCTCGAGGTGGCAGTGCGTTCTGCATGCCGCACAATGAAGGGCTGTGGAGATAAGAGATGGCAGTCGTAAGAGCACTGGCACCTGTCAGACAAGAAGTTGTACGGTTTTGACATGAGCTTTCACTATGTAGTTGAGTGGATGCGGCGGAAGAGAGGTAGAGTGAGCTGCCCGAAGTGCGGACTGATTGCTTTTCAAATTAAAAAGATGTACTTGTAGTGATGGAGGGAACATATGGGTAGAAATTGAGACAATATCCTGCGTTTGGGCATTGGTGCGTGCGGTGTCAGCGTCAAAGAGCCGTCCGCCTGAAATGAGGCCGAACAAGGAACGGGGAAAATGAAAGAAGTAGAAAACCACAAAAGAAAGCCGTCGGTCTTTACCACATTTAGTTTATTTCCTTTGATCGACTCGCCGGCTGGCCAGCCTACCCCTTGCCACCTGCAGTGGGGACCATCCGCCGCAGGGGCACAAGGGGCGGCAGCTCCTCTGGATCTTTGGGCTCGTCCTGCCAGAGAAACTCATGATCCAGCGCCTGTATCGCCGTCAGCCGACAGGAGGGGTCGAGGGCCAAGAGCTTGTCGACGAGGTCTGCGCCATCGGGCCCGCCCGAGGTCCCCGCCAGCTCCTCCTTGAGGCGCCGAGGGCGGGCTGGGAGCGGCGGCCGATGAGAAGAGGACAACGCTGTGGTCTGAGTAGCAGGGCGGCTAGTGGGAGCTCTCATCCAGTTCTTCGGAGCAGGAGTCCCGCACGATCTAAAAATAAGGTGCATTTGCTCGAGCTCATCGCGACCTTGGAAGAGAGTGCGCAGTAGAAAGAGCTCGGCTACGAGACAGCCGATGGACCAGATGTCGATGGCGGTCGTGTAGCTAGATACACCCATCAGTAACTCGGGCGCCCGATACCATAGCGTCACAACGTTGTCTGTATAACGACTGCCCTTCTCCTTCTCGGACTTTCTGGCGCTGGCTACAGCGTGATGCACGTTAGCCCCCACGTCTTCATCTGCAGTAGCCTCGGCAGGCTCTGTAAGAGGGCGCCATGAGCGGGCTAAACCCCAATCTGCTATCTTCAGCCGACAGTTCCGCGTGACAAGAATGTTCGCGGCCTTGATATCGCGATGCACGACACGATTGGAGTGAATGTACAGCATGCCCTCGAGCAACTGGCGTGTGAAGGAGCAGACGTGATCCCGTGTCAGCTGAAAGCGTCCCTCACGCACTGCTTTTAAGACGTCGAGAAGGTCCCCCTCGCAGTATTCAAACACCATGTAAATTGAGGATGGCACACTTCTGCTCTCTCCGTTTTGGCTGTTGGTATCCGACGAAGTGACGATTTCCTCCAGACGCACAATGTTTGGATGCGACATGCAGCTTAGGATTTTGATCTCCCGAAGGGCTGTGATTGGGAACTTGAAAATTTGGAAAAAGATGAAATGACCGATGGTTACGCTTGATACAGGAGACATGATGCATATTTATGACTCTGCTCCAAATACCACCTTGTTTGCAAAATAAATTGTTATCAAATACCCTCAAACTCTACCCGACCAAAGTCGGGTTTTGGTCAGGAAACGTCATTGCATACTCAGAGATGAGCATCGGACACGAGCACTACTCGAGAAGTACCTTACCCCATCACGTTGTGGTTCGGGACGCGGGTCATCCAATTTTATCTTTTTTAAGGCGACCACGTTGTCACTTCCCCGGACGCGCCCTCGGAACACGTAGCCATATGTGCCACTGCCAATCTGCTCTAGAATTTCATATTTAGATGCCATGTTTGTCGCTCCAATCACTACCGCCGGAGCAACGGTTTGCTCTTGAGCTATTTGAGGAGAACTTGTTGCTGACACCTGCTGGCCTGGCACTGTACCGGACCCGCTCGTCTTGTCGAAAACTGGACGCGTTTGAGAGGCAATATTTCTCGGTGGTGGAGGCGGTGGCACCTTTTCTCGAGACGTTTCGATTCCTTGATCCTTTGCTACATTCATAGATGGACACTCTATTCGTCTCTTGCGAGGGCGATCTGGCAGAGGAGGCGGAGGAGGCTTCGTCTTCGGCCGTGGTATTGGAGGCGGGGGAGGAGGGCGCCGAGACGGCGGCACTGACACCTGCGGAGGGAAAGGCATCGCACCAACCTAGATGGTATTGTAAATCAGTGTCTTGTGGAAGGATTTCACGGGCAGCACAAGTTGCCGGTCGTTATCGCCGATTCAACGGTCCGGGAGCCGTTCCACGAAGCCGTCCCGTTGCTTTAAGGTGGGCCGCGCGGGCCTTGAGATGTCACCACATCCAGCGTTCGGGTGATCTACCATCCCAGTCTTAGTGTGAAGCAACCTGATCGTGGACAAACCTGCCTGGCTTAAGCATGGCTGTCGTTGTATCTTTCCTCGTGCTTACCAACTAGCCTAACCCACAATGCAGGCCATGTATACGAGGGGACCGCGTAGTAAAGGCCTGCATGGAGACATCGACGCGGCATATATATCGTCTTTCGCATCACTACCCTCTTCCTGTCAATTTTGTGTGAAAAAAAACTCACATCATTCCGATTCACAAATTATTGATTCATGGAATCGTAACTTTGGACCTGATAGCGACTTTTTCGAGCCGGAGGACCCTCGTCGCATACTGGGAGGAATCACCCCACAACAAATACGCGAGCGCTTAGATACTCAATCAAACGAACTTATAAAATTGCAGAAGGAAATTGTCGAGGTGGAGCGACGAGCGGAAGGTGAGCGCTCTCAAATTCAGGCTCAAGTAAATGGATTCGCCGCAATAGCACGTGCCGCAGCTCGCCAGGCCAAGAGTGAAGGAGCTGATGCCATTGAAATGGCGAAATTGGTTCACGAACACGAAGTGACACGCCTTAAAAAGGCTCATGTAGCTGAAGTTGCTGAGTTGAAAGCGCAGGTAGAAGCACTCGAAAGCCAACTCCGTGAGAAACAAGGCAACCACGCGGAGCAGGGCGTACCACCGCAGCGACAATACCCCTCGACTACCGGCAATATTTTACATCCTATGCGGTCGCGATGGACCTGTATGCCTCTTGATAAATCACCCGTTCTCACCACATCCACGCAAACCCCATGGATTGGTAGCGAGCAGTCCTGCCCGCGCCAGCCCCTGATCGAGGCTTCTCTTTGGGACGATGGATTAGCCACCTCAAGCAAGTGTGGGAGCAGCCACACGCAAGAGGAGGATCTTCCGCGCCAGTCTCCTGCCCCAAAGCCAATGCCCATACTGCCAGTGCAATCCGAGCAAGAGCAGTCGTTACTGGAAAAGCGAATGCGGGATTTGCACGAGCTCTATGCCGCCACGCGGATTACCGGGCGCGCTGCGGCGAAGGCGCCGGCGCCACCAGAGGAAGAGAAAATAGGAGAGAAGAATGACATATTGAAGCGCTTAGATGCGACTTTGGGAAATGTGGATGTTTACCCGTCTCGTGGATCGGAGGGGGAAAGCGGTCACGCGAAGAAAGCAGGTGACGAGGCCGGGAAGGAAGCGATCGGGTCAGCCGGAGCGGGACAGAGGAGGACTCAGATACTGGCTGCGACAAAGAAGCATAGCCGAAACGCAGCAGGGGCTAAGGCACTTAAAGGGGGGGAGATGAAGGGAACGGGAGCGAGCCATCGCAAATCCGCCGCGACGGTCAGCCACAAAGAATTTTCTCGCCTTGACCCGACACAATATCCGGCTCTGACTGTCAGAAATAGGTATTTATTCCCTCAACACGCTGACATCAGCTTTACAGCGATTCCCCATGCACCAGAAAACGTTCAAGACTTTATTCAGGGCTCGTCGAGCGAACGAAGGGAGAGGAGACCAGAGGTCGACCTCGAGGTAGCGAGCGGCGGAAAGGCAAGGGCGAAGTATCAGAAGGAAGGGAGAGAGGATGAGGACGAGGAAGACGTAGAGAGTGAAAGTCAAAAAGAAAATGAAGATGAAGAAGAAGAAGGAGGAGAGAAGGAGCAGGAGGAGGAGGAGGAGGAGGAGGAG
>NW_005803286.1:7428-8618 GCF_000240725.1 Microchloropsis gaditana
CACAAAAGCATCCGCAGCGGGCGGTAGCTTGCTGCTGCCTCCGGACAAGGTGGCCCCTCTGCCCCCCTTGCTGGGGCCCCCGCCGCAGTATGGTCGGAGCGTAGCCGCGTTCCGAAGGCGGGAGATGATCGGAAAGGGAACTTACGGGGAAGTGTCGCGGGCGGTGGACAAAGATACTGGAGAGACCGTCGCTCTGAAGAAAATGAGCCTCACGCTCCCCGGCGAGGCGAATCAGAAAGAGGGGCTGGCCGTGACCGCCCTACGGGAGCTGAAGGTGCTGCAGAAGCTTAGGCACAAGAACGTGGTGGCTTTGAAGGAGGTAGTGACCGAGCACGGCCGGTCGCACATCCCGCACGAGGTGTACCTGGTCCTCGAGTACTGCGAGTCCGACCTGGCGGGCATCGTCAGGACGTGCTCTCTCCTCGGCGTGCACATCCGCAGCTACACCTACCAGATCCTGGCGGGGCTCGCCTACATCCAGCGGCACGGTCTCCTGCACCGGGACTTGAAGACTGCCAACATTCTGGTGACTCGCAACCACCTGGTCAAGATCGCGGACTGGGGCCTCTGCCGGTGGGAGCCGGAGCGGGAACGTGCCCGCCTGACGAATCCAGTGGTCACCCTGTGGTACCGGGCGCCGGAGCTCTTGCTTGGGACGGCGAAGTACGGCAAGGCGGTGGACATGTGGTCGTGTGGGGCCATATTTGTTGAGCTCTTGACGGGTAAGCCTTTCGTAGAGGGCCGCGATGAGCTGGACCAGCTGGCCAGAGTCTTCGACGTCTGTGGCACGCCCGCCTACGACGGGCAGTACACGGGTCCCCGCTTCGTGCGTCGCACTCCTCGCTTAGCGGAGGAGCTGCGTCGGCGGGGTGTGCGGGACGAGAAAGCCATCGCTCTTGCCGAGCAGCTTTTGGCTGTGGAGCCTAAAAAGAGGCCTTCGGCGGACGCGGCGGCTGACGATGACTACTTCTGGAGCCCCGACGAGGCGGGCAATTTCCACGCTCCAAGCGATGACCCGGCCTCGCTGCCACGCCTGGTGTCCTTCCGCTCCGGCGTAGACATGGATGACCTGCACGAATGGAACGTGAAGCGGAGATGAGCATAGAGGTGGTCCACGACGGAGGTGGAGGAGGGAAGCTGCGTGAGGGGTGGGAGGGCGGGGAGTGGAAGTTTGGGAGAAAGTGGTCTCG
>NW_005803286.1:8628-16545 GCF_000240725.1 Microchloropsis gaditana
CACCTCAGAAAATCGCTTCGTGGCCGCCTCTTTTTCCTCAGCAGGGTGCTTATCTGGGTGATGTTTCATGGCCAGCTGTGGGGACCATGGATGTTGCGGTAAGTTCTTGTCATAGAATGGGCAGAAGCACGTGCGAAAAGTATGATCTCGAGACGCAGGTCCGCCACACGCGCGTTGAGAGGTACCTACCTTCCGATATTGCTTTTTCAGTTGAGCGTCGGTGGCCGTCTTCTTCACGCCTAAGATCTATGAATTAAGAGTCAAGGATCTGAGATTTCAACATAGGAGAAGACTCTACAAACAGATCAAGTCGGGCATTACGACTCACGACATACCTTGTAAAGGTCCTTGGCCTCCGCAATTTGAAGGCAGAAGAAGAAAACTAGCAGGATGGCGACAAATGACACCTTTAATTGATGGAAGTATGATCATGTGGCATGTGAAAAAGGAAGTGAAGTAAAGAACAGCATCGGACCAGGAATGGAGGGAAAGGCGGGGGTCGGGATGCTCGCTCCTCTTTATCCCCCCTGTGTGAATCGACTTCACCGCCACACGGAAAATCACTCACTTGTCCAAGCATTGTGAAGCTTGTCTTTAAACGCATGGTGGTTTTTGCCAGCTTGCTTTCGTTGTGCAGGCTCTGAGACGCAGAGCTCAATTTGAATGATGGCCTTCCCGAGGAGGCAACGCGACGTTGCGCTGTGAAGTGTTGGCGAATGCGGCAGTTAGAAGCCGATATTAGCATCAAACCATTCCACGCAGCATTCCAGTGTAAATGAAGAGCGTGAGCGGAAGTCCTTTGGAACGGAAAGACTGCGTGACCTCATTCGTCTAGACGGCACTTTCAAACGCGCTCTCGCCAAGACAGGGCAACGTCGGGAGGTCGAAGGCGGCGCTTTTGGATAAAGCGGCCTCACGTTGACAGCCATCAAGCTTCATTCTTTGTGCTTTTTCGTATGAATAATATGATTGATATGGATGATATGGATAAGATATGGATGATATGGATAATATAGACATAATAGTACAGATTTTGTTGTTTTTGCTCTCAAATGCTCCCCCTCTGTGGTGCTATCGCGCCCAGGCCGTGAGGGATCCGTTAATATTGATAGGCAAGTCGTCCAGTGTTGAAGCAAATATTCTATAAGGAGTGAATAAGTTCGACAGAATGACGCTGTTAAAAGGTCTCAATGCTTCCTCTTTTATGATACGTTTGTTCTCACTTCGTCTGACGCAGTCCCTGCACGTGAGTGCAAGTTGCATGTAATGATCACACTCCATGACCCACGCAAATGTCATCGACTTCCTGCCATAGTTATTCACGGATCATACTGTGCTTTTTTTTTTAGATTTATTGGTAGTAAACAATGCCATACGAGGCGACCACTGATTTAAATGAAAACAGTGCAATCGTTCGCATGAAGGCCTGCCTATCGAAGTTCGAGACCGAGGAAGGAAGACTGAAAGGTTTTGCATTCAAGCCTTCCCCAACCGATATACTTGTTGTTACGTCGCCTAAAGCCGGCACAACTTGGATGCAGCAGATTTGTCATCAATTGCGGACATGTGGTGACATGAACTTTTCCGAAATTTCAGAGGTGGTTCCTTGGGTAGAGCTTGCGCACGATCTTGGGCAAGACCTGAACGCAGACCAGGGGGGGCTGAGCCCGCGGCTGTTCAAAAGCCACGCGTGGAAACCGCATGTGCCCAAAGGAGGGCGTTACATCGTGTGTTTTCGGGATCCTGAGGATGTGGTCTACAGCTTTTATCGCTTCTTCGACGGGTGGTTCATCCAACCCAAGGGCGCCGTGTCTTTCGAGGTGTTCGCTCGCGAGTTTTTTCTTCACCGAGATTATCCGACGTCTCCGATGCAAAATGCATCGTATTGGCATCACTTGGTCAGCTGGATGGAAAATATCGTCAAAAAGGGCGGTGGGCAGGAAGATGAGGACGTGCTCTTGGTTGCCTTCGAGGACTTGAAGGGAGACCTGGAGCGCCAGGTGAGACGGGTCGCGACTTTCATGGGGTACACGGGGGGTGAATTCGAAGAGCGTGTCCGCGTGGCGACTGAGCACAGCTCCTTGGCCTTCATGCAGAGGCACCGGGACAAGTTCGACGAGCACCTGACAAAGGAGGCGCGCAATGAGGCCATGGGGCTACCGCGGGATGCCGGGCGAGAGAACGCCAAAGTGAAGGAGGGAGGCGTGGGGGCGGCGGCAGTGGCAATGTCGCCTGCGCTGCGTGAAGCCATGCAACGCCGATGGCAAGAAGTGGCGAGCGAGTCGCTCGGCTTCGGCGATTACAGCGAGCTGCTCGTGTGGCACAGGCAGCAGCAAGTGGGGCTAAATGGGAGCGAGCCTTAAGCAAGGAAAGGCGCGTAATACTTCTCATAATTGTGATTTCTTTGATTTTCTCGAACATCTCTTTACCCCTCAACATCCCCTCCCTTGCGCTGCACTGCTCTCTTGCTCGCTCAGTCCGTAATGACGGCCATGTGCCTGTGCCCGCATGCTACCTTCACGACCCCCCGCCCGGCCAGCCCATCGGCAACCAATTTGGGGTGTGGCGTGTAGCTTCTGGTGCCGTGGCCCAGACAAAGGGAAGACCCTTTCCCAAAAGTGAACAGCTGGTGCGCGTCCTCCGTGACCACGGCCGTGTGGCTGCCGCCGCACCCGACTTGCCAGACCTTATCCCCCTCCCCAACCCTAAAGACCTGGGGCTCCAAGTGGATCTTCATGCCCCACATGTAAAGTTCTCCCTCCTCGGTCACTGCCGCCGAGTGTGAGTGCCCCGCGGCCACGTGCACCACCTTTTTGCTTTCCAGAGCCTCGACAAGGAGTGGCACCGCCTCCATCGAGTACACATCCATGCTGATGCCGCCGCCCAGGCCCAACTGAGGTGATGGAATTATAAGGAGACATGTCAGTCTTTCATTTCCTCTGAATAAAAGTGGCGGTGAACGATCTTCAAGTTGTAAGTGCGTGACGTTCTCGAAGCTGGCGGCAAATGCCCCGTTCCACACGCCACAGCCTCCCCCAGCCCCTACCTGGCCCTGTTCGTTCCTTCCCCAGGTAAAGATTTTGCCGTCCTGTGTCAGCACCAGATTGAAGGCGTGGCCTGCCGCCACCTCCACGATGTTGGTCCTGCGCCGGGGAGGAGAATGTGAGGGACGAGGATCAGAACCCCGGGCCGCGGCAACGGCCACCCCTCCCAAGACAACTTACTTCTCATCGAACAACTCCACAGGCTCGGGAACGCCATGGTCACTGCTACCGCCGTTCCCCAACCTGCCGTACTCCCCGTTGCCCGCCGTCAACACCTCCCCGTCGTCGGTAAGGATCAGCGTGTGCTTCTCTCCGCATGCCACGCTCCCCACGCGGCACCCATAATCCACGAGACTTCTCACAACTTTTGGTCGCGGCTGCTCAGCCTCATCTCCGTGGCCTAGACCGCCGATGCCCCCGAAAAGCGACCCACCCCAACCCCAGGTCCAAAGCCTCCCGTCCTCGTCGATGGCTGCCGTGTGAAAATCGCTAAATGCGAAATAGGTAGCCAAAACATGAAGAAAGGAGGGAAAGCGGGAGGAAGGCATCAATATAAGCAGTTTTATATTGCAGGTAGTACCCGGCCACGGCAAGGGCCTAAGCACAGGCACGCAAATCTTCGCGCACACACTGACACACCTGCTCCTTGCCTAACAACTTCGAAGCCGAGTCGGGATCTACCCACTGCTTACCCGCATGCCACCTTGACTATCTTCACGTCTTGAAGGGCCTCCACCTGCCTGGGGCGGTATACGGGCTTGCTGTCGCCGTGGCCGAGCTTGTGGTTGCTCCCGTCACCCCACGTGTATAATTTCCCGTCCTCTGTGACCCCAGCCGAGTAGTTCAGCCCTGCAGCCAGGTCCACAAAACCCCAAGGGTTGTGTTTTTCTATTTTTTGCTGGTCTTGTTCAGTGTCGAGCCGTAGCTCGCGCGGTGAAAGCTCGACGTAAGCCCCCGTAAGAGCACTTTTTTGTATGGGAGAATGACCCAGCTGTCCTTCGGTGCCCTGACCCCACGCAAAAACTCGCGTCGAGGGCACGATGGTATGAGATGACGTTGCAGACAATGTTGAGAAAGTTGTCGATTGCCTTACACGCGCAACTGCCGGTACGCCTCGTAATTTGGCCTAGATGAGAGTGATGGAGGTCATCGCTGTGAAGGCTTGCGTGTGCCTACTTTAAAAACTAAGAAGACTATTTTTAACTACGTTAGAATCGGCACCCCCCTCACACATACCTGAGCCACTGCAAGTCGTCGACATCTCTGCTGTAGTAACGCTCTCATGGCTGGGTAGCAATTGGAAAGATGGGGGGGTGCGGGGTTGAACGACAAGACATCACAGGTCACTCTCCGCTACCTCGACCCATGGCGGCCACAACAAGGAATGCATATCACACGCAGACCAATTCAAGACTTTCGACCCTTTTTTCGGCATTTTCCCCTTGGTTCTTTCAAAATACATGTTTCACTTAAAACAGTTTCATCGCTTGCTTTTCGTCATCCCTTCCTTGCTTGGACTGTAACCTCCCCTCCTTTTTTCCCTCAAGGGCTTCCTACTGCCCCTTTGCCCCGAACGCACAATCAGGCTCAGGCTGAATAAAAGCTGTAGATGTAGGGCTCTGGGACAAGTCTGGGTTTGGCGACGAGTTCCTTGCCAATCTTTCCACCTTTGGTTACAAGGTGTCGCGCCATGAGGATGAGGACTAGGAACGTGATGAGCAGGGAGCCGAGGAATAACTGGGGCAGCACCTCCTCCTCAGGTTTCAGGACCATGGCGATTGAGAAAACGGCCACCAAAATGACAAACACTTTGGTCATAAAAGACGATAGCTTTCCTTGGGTCGCAGGCGGGTAGAGAAAAGGGGAAGGCAGGGCTGGGTCGGGCCTGAAGCGGCCGAGCATCAGGTCCAAGGCGTCTTGACGCGTGGCATCGATAAAATTGTTTTTGTAATATCGCATCACAGAATTTACACCGTCTTGTAAAGCGCCATTGATAGTACGCTTGCCAGTTCGGGTAAAGTCTGTCTTGAGAGCGCCGGTTCCTGAGTAGAGGACAGACATAGCGTCTGCGTTGTTCCCCCACACGTCTTTGAAGACCTTTTCAAACGACGGAAACGGGGTCTCTAGTACATGAGCTCCGTCCAAGGCAAGTGCGGCCTTCTCTTTCAGCTGTACAAGGAGTGATCGACGTGCGATGATGCTCTGCACGACATTGGTTCGATCCAGGTTGTCCAAGCAATTGGTGCGAATCACGCCCTTTTGGAGATGCGTGACCGAGCCGTCCGCCGCCCGCGCGAAAAAAGACTGCTTCTGAAATTCGGTTTCCACCTCCTGCAGAAGTTTTGCCAGATTTCCGTAACGCATCTTCTTGCATTCGTGGTGAAAATCAAACCAGACGTACCGCAGGACCTTGCTCTGAAGCTCGTCGATGGCTTGCTTGAAGCGGATGCCCAGAGCCTGCTCGTCCTTCTTCATGTTCACGAGGTTCACGAAAACAACGCCTTCCGGCCCGTATAGCTCTACCAGCTCCTCCACGTGCTTTCGCGCCGCCGCCTGCCCCGTGGCCGCCTCCCCGAAGAATACCCGCGGTGTGTACTTGAGGGAGACCGGCGAGTGCCACTGCAGAGGGATGGAGCCTCGGACCTGTACCAGCGCCGTTTGACGCCCGTCCTCGTGCAAGAGTGCCTGCTCCGTCTCCACAAAATTCGCGACGCGCCCCTCCTCGTCGGCCCCCCGCATGGTGAAACGACACCCCTGCCTGTGCCGAGAGCGCCTCGAAATGAAGAGCAGATGGAACCGGTGCGAGCCTGCGCTACAGTTCTGTCGGAGGTCCACGTAGGCATTCATCATAGGCACAATCCATTCGTGCGCTTTTGCGGCCACAAGCTCTCCAACCACGTCTCTGTTCCAGAAAAAGCGGTCGTCCGCCCGCTGCCAGAGCGGCTTCTTGACCCTGTCCTCGGGCGACACGCCCGAGAGGCGCTGGAGGGTTTGCGTCACATCGTGGTTCAGGCTAAAGTAGAAATTGTGGCTGGAAATGGCGAGGTGCAGAAGCTCCAAGTACCGATCCTCGTCTGCCTGCTTCTCCTCCGTGAGGGGTACATTGTTCTTGATTAATGGGAGGACAGCGACTTTTGCTACCTTGCGAAACTCTATCCCGTCCCCCAATGCCACCGTTACTTCCGAGTCCGTAACAAGCACCATGTACGGGCCCGAGAGAAGGTGGTAGATTCCGAAAAGGGCATCCACGGGGATAAGCTGACCACCCGCCGTCTCTCTCGAAACCTTGCCTCGTTCGTCTACATAAGCTTCCAGAGGCGCCTCAGGCACACTTCTTGAGATGATTAAAGCAGCGCCCGAGTCAGTGCGCTCTATTGCGATTCGATCGTCAAAGAGATGAAGGTTAAAGGGTTTGCTTGTCATGTTTGTGTCAGTAGGAATGGCTGGGTTTTCGAGGGAATGTCGTGTGGGCCGTTTCGACGCCGGAGTGCGGCGCAGTTCAGGGGCGTGTGAGCTGCCACGAAGACGCGACAAATTACTATCGTATATACAGTGTGTTGTCCTTTACTTCCTGTGTTTTTTGTGTGCGGATGTGAGGGGATGACGAGCGCAAAAAACGTCCAGGCACACAAGGGGGGTCGCCATCTTGCCATGCGCGCATCCAGCGAGGCCGGCGGGCGAGTCCTGGCACTTATGTCCTCGAGACCCATGCCTCCATTGCGACGCCGGTCACCGCCTGCCTTTGGCTCCATGCATCACCCTCCCCTCGCCCTCCTAGCTCTCCTCTTAAGCAGGCGTTGAACCTCGTTTCGTCCCTTAATTGGGTCATGCAGTGAGACATCGTTGGCTGCGAGGACGAGGTGCAGGTGAGACTGGTGGTGGCTAGCTACAGACAGGGAGGGGACGCGATCCTTTCTCGGCATGACGGCACGAGTGCGAGGCAGTCCTCTGTGTGTGAGCAAGACACGGTGCCTGTACGGCTGTATGAAGGTTTCCGCTTGTGTGCATTCTCATTTGACGCCTTCTTTTACGGCGTTGAATTCCTAGAATTCTTGTGGGGAGCCGTGCCGCTGGTGTCCAGCACATCATACCCCACGTTCGGCACGGTCATTCCGCTTTTTTGACTCGTTCTTTGCATCCATCGAGTGTGTTGCGTGCAAGGAGGAGCGCGTCTTTTCGCCTCCTCCGCCCCCCGGGGCTGTGGCGGCAGTGAGGCGGCATGACTTCCACGCCTCCCTCGTCTTCCGCCGGCCTCTCACCCCCACCCACCCCGCCCGCGTCGGCTCCCGGCCTCGCAAGTGGTGTCAAGGTATGTGTGGAAAGAGGGATAAGCTCTGATGTCTTGCCACGGTACCTTACATCGCACGCCCGCTTTCGCTCTGTCGCAGCGCGTGTTTGTTGACGATGATGTGGGCAACGGGGTGGCACTACAGCTACTGGGCAAGCGCATGCGGCCTCCTGAGGCAGCCGGAACTCAGATTCCGACGCAACGGGTATGGATGGATGTTGGTCCGGTGACAAAAATCTCTGTTCACCCGCCTCCAATGCCGTCGTCAAGGGGCAGGGACGTGCCTGGCCCCCCTAGCGAGAGCGGGCTGGCGCTCAAGAAAGTACCGCCACCACCACCACCCGCGCCGCCAATGTCGGCCATGGCGGCTTCAACAAATCCTTCAAGTGCAAAGCTGTCTCAGGCGGTGCGAATCCAATCAGAGGGGGGGGGTGAGCCGGAGGAGGGGGATGGTGAGCTGGAGGAGGGCGAGTTGGAGGATGGCGAGGTCGAGGAGGGGCATAGCGCCCCGCTCGGCCTCGAAGCAGACCATTCTGTTCCTGCACGCAGGAGAGCCCCTCCTCCCCCACCACCCCCTCCTGCCCC
>NW_005803285.1:0-16505 GCF_000240725.1 Microchloropsis gaditana
GGGCGGAGGGCACAGGAGCCGGGAACGTGAACCCGTCGTGCAGATGGGAGGGCGATGGTAGGGAGGGAGGGAGGGAGGGAGGGAGGGAGGGAGAGGGGAAGGTGGGGACGGAGGGGGGAGGAGATTCTTTGAGCGGGCTCGTGAAAGGGAAGCAGGGATGTTATCAACAGAAGGGTGGCGAGGTTGGGGGTTTTGGAAGGGGGGGGGGGGGCAGCGTGAGATTTACTGAGAAAACGGGTCCCCCGAGCCAAGATGGCGCACTGGGCAAGGGGGAAATGAGGTGTAGGGAGAGAGGGAGAGGGGAGGTGGAGATGAAGGAGCAATGCCAACAACAACGAAGGTGTAGGGTGAGAGGGAGAGGGGAGGTGGAGGGGGAGGAGCAATGCCAACAAGGAGGGTGAAGGAAGATACCAGTACGGGGAAGGAGGCGGTGGCAGAATTTATTTTCTTTATGTTACGTCCTCTGTACCCCCGAGAATCACCAGCGTCCCAACATGGGCCATGCTTCCCTCCCTCCCTCCCCTCCCTCCCTCCCTCCCTCCCTCCCTCCCTCCCCTCCCCCGTGCCCTCCCCCCTTATTTCGGCTCCGGCAAGGCAGGGGTCTGCTCGCGGGCGTCGTCGTCCAGCTGACTGCGGATGTAGTTGTACACATCCCGGAAATTGGGAAGGGAGCTGCCAGAGGGAGGGAGGGAGGGAGACAGGGAGGGAGGGAGGGAGGGAGGGAGGGAGGGAGGGTGGGAGACAGGGAATGGAGAGGCAGGTGAGGGGCACGAAGCACGTAGTGACGTCCTGAAGATGGTAGAGGAGAGGTGGTGGGAGGGGGAAGCAGCCCGGAACAAGAACACGGACGAGCGGATGGTGGGAGGAGGGAGGGAAGGAGGGAAGGAGGGAGGGAAGGAAGGAGGGAGGGAGGGCGTACCGAATTTCCAGCTTGGCGCCATCACGGAGGAAGAGGACCATGTCACCTGTGGTTCCGAAGGCGCGAAAGACGTAGTTGATGCGTTCGATGTCCGCGTAGATGACCTAGGCAGTAAGGGAAGAAGGGAGGGGGGGAGAGAGAGGGAGGGGGGGGCGGGAGAAAGGAAGAGCAGATCAGTGAGATGCCTACTATCGAGAATGATATTCCTTTTGTTTAAGCATACAGTCGCACTCGTGAATGGTATGTTTTTTGCACGCTCTTGACTTCCTTGTCTACCTCCCTCCCTTCCCTTACCTCAGTCAAGTCCTTCCCACCCACTCCGCTGGTCACAGAAATTCGCCGCGAGGTGATCTTATATTTGACCTTATACCCGTACATAATAGTCAATAAGAGGAAGGCGATGAGTGTGGGGAGAGATGACGAGTGCAAGGAGGGGTCGCGGTGACGCCCCGGGCCCCACCCGAGAAGTCACTTCCTCCCTCTCACTCTCCGCTCCCACCCTTCCTTCCTCACCCAAATCTGTCGCGCAACGGAGGACGCGAAGGGAATGATGCCGATGACGGTGAGGATGGAGATGGCAGGGACTACCACCTAAGGTAAAGAGGGACGGTGGGGGTTTA
The DNA here is from genome assembly GCF_000240725.1 of Microchloropsis gaditana. Classification (NCBI taxonomy): domain Eukaryota; class Eustigmatophyceae; order Eustigmatales; family Monodopsidaceae; genus Microchloropsis; species Microchloropsis gaditana. The sequence continues at coordinate 1,540 of NW_005803285.1, forward strand.
GAGTCGACAGGGCAGGGGGCAACCGATCGACGCCTCGGGCGCTGAGAGCCGTGGGTGCGCCGCCATGCTGTACTATCGTAGGCTTTCCGCTTGTGGTTTTTCAACTCTCTATGGAGACATTTCTTACCTCACTCCAATGCGGTGCTCCCTCGAAGAAGACGGATTCCGGCTCCAATTTCATCTTATCCTTGTCAGCTAATGCCCGCCTGGCGGCGTCCACTCCCTCTCGTTTTTCCTGGGCCATCATGAAATGGCAAGATCGTTGCATTAACATTATGTCATATCGATGATGCATACATCAATAAGAGAGAAGCATGGCCCATGAAAAGTGAAATCTGCTCGAGAGTCGCTCGAACACAGGTAACCCACACCTGTACGCTCGCCCACGTCAGCCCGATAAAATCCTCTTACCTTGCGTTTGCTGCTTCCGCTTTCGCTGGGGCCGTCTTCATCGTCTAATTCACCCAATCCTTTCAAAAGCGAACGGACTTGCTCCTTGCTTTTTTCCTTTCGAGAGAGTTCTTCGGAAGCAGAAGACGCCAGAGCCCGGCCCCGTTTTGACAGCGGGGAGGAAGAGGAGGGGAGGGAAGGAAGAAGAAAGGCACTCGAAAGAGAGACGAAAGAGAGGAAATGTAGGAGACGCATAATTTCCTGGATGTGAAAGATATTACTAATGGAATGAGTCTTCAGATCATTTGGACGTTTTTTCATAAGAACGATCTGGTGATCAAAGCGCAAGCTACCAAAATTCCTCCTTCCAAAATAGTTCAGCCACCCAAGTGATAGCGTCCTTCACTACACTAGCGTACACATACATTCTTGCCTGCCATCGCTAACGAGACGGTACAAAAGAAGGATTAAAAGATAGGGATGACCGGGGTCGGACAAGGGCGCAGGTGGTCAGACGTATGCGTGTGGATCGTGGCGCTGGCGGAGGCCGTGCCAAACATTCGAGCTGCCCGCGGTGTCTTGTAAAGCGTGCTTGTGGAAATGCGGACAGGGTTGATGGACGTGGTGACGTAGAAGCGCACTGCACCATGTGTGTATGGATGAGTAGATTTGCTGCGCGGACACAGATGAAACGCGGCGTCGAGTACTTTCTTCTTTTATGGCACTTTCCCCGTTAACCTCCCCTAGTGTCGCCGCCTTGCGCCTTGCTGCCCAGCCTGTCATTCGACACTGCGTCGAAAAGGAATAGTCTAGCCTTACCTCGTTCTCTATCTTATAATAATGTACATTAGTGAATTTTGGGGCTAGTGGTTATTTCTGGGCTTACAAGTGTCCCCAAAAACATACATTCAAACCATCCCTTAAAAAATAGTGTTAGTCAATTTTTTGGCCCTCTTCCTTGTCTGTGTCTTTCCCCTCTTCCATCTCCACTCCTTTTTTTTGCTCAGCTGCTTCTGCTATCATGGCATTTTTAAGCAATTCTTGTGTACTGTCCGCCAAAACAATGTTTGCTTGCCCTGCAATTTCCGACGCTTTCTTTATTTGTCCGGCGTTGACAAGACCCCGTATGACCAGATGGTACGTTCTTTAAAAAATGTGCGATTGGAGAGGGGAGTGACGTGGTATATTGGTATGCGTATCTTTAAGTCACTGGGCTTGTAAGGCGTAAATAAAAGGATTCACTCTGCCGTCACCACCTTCAAACACATATATCTGCTAGCAGACCCTCCCTCTTTTAACCGTACCGGGCACTGCGATTCACATTCATGAAAGGCTCCATGGCATCAAAAAGCTTCAAGAGTCGCTCTGTGTCCTTGGCCACGCCCAGCCTGGAGGATTAAAAGGATCAACAAATACTTTTTTAAACAACCACTGATAATCCCACAAACGAATTTTTCCCCTTTCTTCGGCTCCAGAGGCTCTCACCTATGCAATGCCATGTGCAACATTTTCCGCTGCGCCCACAGCCCCAGTCTCTTTTCCCGCGCCAGCAAGGCGTCGACCGCTTCGCCCAATCCGTCCAAGCGCAGCATGGCCCGAAGGAAGAGGGAGGCAGAGGCTTCCCTGAACTCGACGTTTTTATATAGGAAAAGGTCCACTGCTGATAATAGGAGTGCTTTGTCCTTCTCTTTGGCCTCGGGGGAGCTGTTCCTGGAGGCGGAAAGGAACAGTGCGTGCAGGTCTTGTCGGCGAGGGAGTTTCTGGCCCTGTTCAACGGAGAAAAACGTTTTTACGCATAAAAACGCTGACGTAATGGCGGCCTTCAAAAGACACGCCCGAAAGCCTGCATTCGCATTTCACTGCTATGCAGATCAGTCTATGCCGTGATCCGTGTCTCCTCTCCCCATTTTACCTTGCATTTCTCTTGTAAGGCATCCCACAGTACCCGAGGAGAGGCCCCATCTTCCTGAAGCTTCGTCAACAAGGTGCGCTGTGGCTGTCCAGCAAAGTCTCCTCCTGCGTACAGGACCGAGGGACGTACGACGTGAGATAGGAGCGTTGTGAAGGGAATGGCAGATAGGTAGTGACAAGGGTTACCCACCATTCTCTTTCTTCACCGACAAAACTTCAGCGGGAGAGGGAGGGGCCGATGAAAATTTGCGCATAGGGATATGCAAATACGTCTGCTGCGGCTTATACGGTCGTTGGCATATATGCTGATGAATAGAAACAGAAGACACGCGTCTGCAAGTAGCCGTAGCCCGTGCCAAATCCGACATAAATATTCTGCCGCTATCCTCCCCAATAACATTTTTAAAAGCCTTTCTCGTAGCCACTAAAATCATGTGAAATGGCCTTTCAGGGATCTTGCTGATGTGCCCCGTTAGAAGCGTACGAGAAGCAAGACAAGAGAGCATGATTGACGGTGGTATGGCGGTGTGGCTGTAATCTTGTCACGGACCAAGCCCTGCGGAAAGGGACACAAACGTAATCGTGAGCTACTAGCGTATATCAGTGCCCTCCCACCGACAATATAACCTTTTGCCAGCGACCAACTCACTGTAGAGCGTGTAAATTTGCTCGATGACGGCCAGCAAATCAGGACGGGGGATGGGGACTGGCAGCGGACAGCACTCTCGCTCGTACGTTCCATCTTGTTCCTTATCACTGGTGTCTAATCTAGGACCAGTGACAAGAAACTTGTCGGTGTACCCTCTTGCACGTCCGTGGACTTGCATTTATTGATTAATCTCCGTATTGATGTATATTGCGTCTTTTGCAAGGCTTTCGCAAACTTGCTAGGCGTTAGTATTTCTACGGCACGATTCCATGGACGGAGCAGGGTCTCCCTCCAGAGCTGTAGAACATACTCTTTCGAAGGAAAGATACATCCGAATGTGATTTAATTTTTAAGGAAGGTGACTTATAGGCAGCACAGACTTTTGGAGGCTGTTAATACTTCATCAGGCAGCGCTTTTGAAAGGAAATGTACCCAAAATAATCCAAGATGCTCTGAAGCGAGAGTTGTAGGCTATAATTCGAATTCGGCCATATACGTGTACATTGCATTCCAAATATCGTATCACTCTGAGCTACCCTTTGAAATCACTTAGCGCTCAAATCACCAGGGCGGTGGGCTCCCTTTGTCGCGCCATGTGCTCTCGAAACTCTGCCCAACTGATCCCACCCCTTTTATCCGAGTCAATCTCATCATACATCTCTCGGACGTCTGCCTCTGTCAAACCCTTCCCCTCCCCTGCCGCTCGGATGGGAGTGTGGCTCCCATTGCTGTTACCGTCATAGTGCGCCTTCAACAACGACCAGACTTCCTCGAAGCTCAGGCGCTCGTCGTTGTCCGTGTCGCCGTCTTGGAACGCGGCCTCCTGGGAGAGGCAGATGCGGATGAACTCCTTCACCGATATGACTCCGTCCCCATCGAAGTCCGCGGTGGCCATCAAATTGGCTACCACCAGGCGCGAGAGGGCCTCCCCATAGCAGGCCTGTTGGTTTGTCACGAGGTAGGATAGCGTCGTTCAAGGAGGAAGAGGGAGGGTGAGGACGCTTTTTGCCCCGGTAGCTTTGCTTTTCCGTCCAACGACACGCATAAAAGCGGACAGTCGTGGTAGAAGAACATAGCCAGGAGGTTTCCGGCAATATAAATGCAGCAGACAGGTCAAGAGTGTCTCCTTCCCACCATCCCTTGCTGGGTCGGTCGCACGATTTAGGCGCCAGACTGCGGCCGTTAAAATGCAACTTTACCTTCGAAAGATTCAAATGTAGCGGGTTTTAACGTACATCCGCCACCACCGACATTCCCCCGCCCCGTCCTCTCCCCCTTCCCGCGCCCCGCCCTCCACCAGTACCTGTGTCGCAGCCGCCACCTCCTTCTGGGACAGGACCCCGTCACCGTCCGTGTCCATGGCGCGGAACCCGACGTGCTTCGCCAGGTCCCACCAGAGCATGCGGCTGTGGTGCGCGACCAACACCTCTTTCAAGCCCCGCCCGGCCTCGGCCGAGGTAGGGAAAACCGCCTCCGGGTGTGCTTCTCGGTAATCTGGGATAAATAGGAGAGATTCGGGGAAAGGGATCAGGGGCACCATAAGCGTACCTATGTCCACCTGGGCAGCAGCCTGGCAATTCCAACGTTTCCTCAAACAATCGGCGAAAAGAGATAGTGTCAGGCCTTCCTGCCTTTGCATTCGAAAGCTCGCTCCTCTCACCGAGAATGGGGCGCAAATCATCGATGCCAGAGACCACCCCCCAGGTAGTGGCCAGGGAATACATTCTAGAAGCTTCCAAAGGCCGGCCTTGAACGTGGGTGATCGCGTGCGTGGAAGCGTCTACGCGGACGCCTTCGTCCACCTACAGGAGGTGGGGGGAGGGGGAGGAAGGGGAGGAGAGGAGGGAGAGGGAAGGTCGTCTGTCTGAGAGAATGTGGTGCCTCGCTTGACTCGAGACGAACGCCAGCACGTCTCTTAGACCCCTGGGACAGGAAACGCAAGGCGAGAGGGCGAGAGGGGTGGAGGGGTATGAAGGCGTAAACGCTGACATACCTGCAAGAAGCCCCCTTTCTCGACGGGGGGATCCAGGAGGGCAAATTGGCGAGAATACTGGAGAAGGGAGGAGAGGACAGATCCGGGTAGGCGAACGGTGACCATTTCGCAAGGGAAAGGGATTTCTGCCTACAGCGAAAGGGGAAAGTGGGGGATCGGAAATGAAAGGAAAGGAGGAGGAGAGAGAAGGGAAGACGAAGAAGGCTCTGCATAAATGACCATTCAAAGCAACCCCGCATTCCTGATACATAGTATATATACATATATATATAAAGGCATGTTTTTGTTCCTTCTTGGGGCGCACCTTCAGGTCCTTGTAGGTGAAGACTTTTTGTGAGAGAGGGTAAGCCACGCTCGCCCTGATGTTGCCACCGTTCACGAAGACACAGTCGACCTGGATGCCGAAGGAGGAAAAGAGAGAAGGAAAGAGGGAGGCAAAGAGGGAGGAGGAAAGGGAGGGTTAGGGAAGGAGGGAGGGGAGGTACAGGAGGTGAGGGTAATGCATGGCTTGTGGAGGCCGAAAGGGGGCCTTCCCCGATAACAGACACGCAGGCCTGGCGCCCTTTCCTCCCTTCGTGGCCCCCTGCTCGTGGGGATGCTGTTTCCATTCCTCTCTCTCTCCTTCTCCTTCCCCTCCCCGTCCTCCCACCTGCAACGCCTGGCGGGCCGCGGTGAGGAGCATGGTGCCCACCGAGGTTTGCATCTGTGCCGGAGACACCAGGCCAAGGAGTGCGCGGAGAAACAGAAAATCAAGGGGAGTATACGAGAGATGGGAACGTGTATACCGTTTTCGTGAAACAAAAAAAGAGGGACAGGCATGCTTTCCTTTTGACCACGTGGGGAGAGGTCGTAGGCGTCTTTGCCAGCTTCCCTCCTTTTCTTCCTCCCGCCCGTCCCTCCCACCTTCTCCCTCTTCCTACCTTCCTGACCCCCTTGGAAGAGAGCGGAGTCTGGGCGGGGACCGGGCAAAGAACAGCGCGTTCTAGTTCCTGTCCGAGGGCACGGTCGGTGGTCGGGAGACATTTGTGGGCATACCGTGCGCTGTCGCCTCGCCACCACCCCTTCGCCCCTGTCAACCCCTTCTTGAGCGTGGCAGATCAAGCCTCAGGAGGCTCTTTTTGCCCGGGCCCGGGACCCTTGGACTTGACACCCACCCTCAACCCCTCCCTCCCGCCCTCCTTCGCCCCCTGCCTTCTCCCTCCCTTCCTTCCCCTACCTCCAACACCCGCCAGTGCACCTCCACCCTCTCCTGCACAGCCGGGTCCACGGCAAAGCTGGCGGCCTCCTTGATGCACGCCTGGGGGAAGGTCGGGGGGGAGATCGGCGGGGAGGTCGGGGGGGAGGGTGAGACAGTCATCGTAGGAGGATTGGAGGCACGATCCTCTGACAACTCGCACCCGCTTTATCCCTCTCTTCACCGCCACAACGGACCTTGACCTCCAGTCTCCTCCTCCTTCGCCTCTTCCCGTTGCCCGCGTCGCCCCCGTTCTCCCTCCCGCCCTCCGCCCCGCCCTCCGCCCCGCCCTCCTCGGCGCCAAAGGCCACGTCCACGACCCCGATCCACGTCGCGTCCATGCCTACTTTGACCAACGTGCACCGCTCCGACACCTCCTTTTCTCCCTCCACCCTCTCCCTTTCCCCCCCCACTCCTGCAGCGACGCCGCAGACGGGATCCGGCTGCTCCACCCGCCTCCAGGGCTGCCCTCCTTCCCGCCCTCCCTCCCTCCCTCGCCGTAGGTCTCAAGGAAGGGGTCGTGGTCGTGCCCGCCTAGAATGAGCGGGAAGAGGCGGGTCTGCGCAAGCTCTCGGTCCGCGGCGGAGTGGACGTGGAGGGAGGGAGGGAGGGAGGGAGGGAGGGAGGCCGGCCTGGGTGAGTGTGGAGTGGATCCGCCGAGGAGGGGCGAGGAGGATGACGGCATGGGGGACGAAAATGGTCATGATGCACTCAAGAAGCTCGCAAGCTATACGGCCCATTTCACGGCTGAGAGGCACGGCCCGCCTTCACTGCCGCTCGAGTCCTTCTCGCCTCCCCTCGTCTCATTATTCCCTGTCTCCTCGCCCCCCGCACTTTCACCTGGTGCGTCATGGCTAGCACACAGTCCACCCCCTCTCCCCCCTGTCCGCCCGTTCGGTACAGCTTTTCGCGCAATTCCGCCGCGGTCGGGAGGAGGGGAAGGATGGGGGAGTCCGCGAACGAGCGGGGGCGGTAGAGGCCGGGGTCGTCAGTGAGCAGGCCTGAGGGGGATGGGGAGGGCGGGAAGGAGGAAGAGGAAGCGATAAAGGGGGTGGCGTGGCTCTGAAAGTTTGGTAAGCAAGATCCTGCTGGTCTTACGGTCGGCTGGTAGTCGTCTTGGGGGATCCCGTGGCCGGGACTCCTCCCCCCTCCGTCCTACTCCCCCTCTCAATTCTTCTGAGCCCGGACACCTTCTTTCCCCCTTCAATCTTTCTCTGCCATACACTAACATCCTTCCCTTCCGCATTACCCAGCAACGCCACCTCTATCCCCCCCACTTCCAGCAGCGCGTATTCGGGAATTTTCTGAGGCTCGAGGGGCACGTCGAGTAGCGGCAACGAGGGGATGGAGGAGTTGATCTGGGGCAAAAGAGAGGAAGCCAGGGATGTTGAGCGAGCGGCAAAAAGGGCAGATTTCTCTTTTCTCTCCTCGCTCGCGACCAGAATTCTCCCCTTCTCCCTGCGTCTTTTCCTCCTCTCCTTGCCTCCCCGGGACCCTCCTCCTCCCTGTCCGTCGGTCACTACTCCTCCCCCGCCTTCCCCACGCACCCAGACGAAGTCGCTCTCCACAATCCGCTCCAGCATGTCCCGGTGGGGGATGTCGGTCTCGTGGTTCCCCAGACACACGTAGTCCACGCCGCACGCGTTCAGGACGTCCACCATGCCTACAAATCGGGACCGGGTCGAGCACCCAGGTGTAGGAAGAGGCGGTGGAAAAAATGAGCGAATTTCATGGGGGTGGTTTCTTCCCTCCGTACGCCCTCTCCTTCCCTCTGACACCATCGAAGACAAAAGCCCCGGGCCCCTCCCATCTGCCCAACACTCCGGACACCTACCTCGTCCGTTATCCAAACAACTCAGCAATGACGGGGCGAGGAAATCTCCTGCCACCACCGCCAGGACCTTGATTATAAGGCGCCCTTTCGACGCTTCCTCCTCCATCCGCGCTGCGGCTTTCGTCTGGAGTAAATGGAAGTAGGGGAAAATGGCCAGCAACTTAGCACAAACAAGGCTGTGAAAAAGGCAGACCTCCTTTCTTTTCCTCCTTCTTCCCACGTTGGATACTCTTGTTTTCTATGCAGATGCCATCTTTAATCTAGGACATACTATGAGCCAATCAGGAGATCGGGAGCTGCTCATACGGGCCTCCTTGCCCTTCCATCTACATCCCTAACATCAGGTCAAAGTGACTAAACTTACCTCCCGGACGGCCGTGGCAAAACGCGGCAGGTTTTCCAGCTCATAAACGTCGTTGATATGCAAAAAGCGCAATATTACTTGCGTGGCTCTATCCATGCCGCTGCTCCTCTAAAAAGGAGACCAAAACACGTAATATGGCCCAACCTTTAGGCAGTACTTGGACATAAACGCCCCCGAAAGGAGGACCAAGGCAAATGAGGCAAGTAGGCTGCAGTGCGCTGCTATTGGCCTAGCCATGTGAATATTTTCCATACGGTGAGCACATCATAAGCAAGGGGAAAACGCACCGTGAAGTGGCTCGCGGCCATTTTGGGGGCATTAGGAACGCCGAGGCGAATGTTTCCAGTTCTTGTCGTACATCCGGGTAGGCAAAACCCACCGAGACCCACCCGTCGGACGCCAGACAGTGGTTACGGCAGAAAGATTTTGGACCCTTTAACATCTATCTACAGGTGTCTGACTGGACTGGTATGAGGGTTCAATAGCTTTGCTTGGTGCCATGTTTCACATGTATGCAGACACGTATCATGTACATGTATATATATTTGATGAAATGCATTCTTGGTGGTGAAAAAATATTGATGCGCGACAAATCGCCGCAAGACAACTTTCAGTGGTCCGGGGGATAAGCAGCAAGAGAAACATCCTATGACATGACACACATTCGAGCACGTCATTTCCATCCAGCAGGATACGATACATAAAGCAGCGAATTAGAACATACATGTAAGCTTTTGGAAAAGTTGTACTTTTTAAGCCTTTCACGTCTGTTGTACCAGTCTAATCCTGACCTTTCATTTCGACTTCTTGGCCATCGAATCAGTTTTTGGATTTCCCCCTTAGTCATTGATTCAGTTTTTGGATTTCTCCTCCATGCCCTCCCAAAAGCGCCAACCGTACCTCAACCCTACCTCCATCGGCTCCTTGTTTTTGAAAGTAACCGAGCGCCTGCAAATGTATCGAAAAATCGATGAAAAGGAGTGGTATTTGACAAGAGAAGTGGTCTTCGCCCTTGAAAGGACAACAAACAAACATCACACAAAACTGCGGTTCAGAGACAGAGGCATCGTCTTTTCCGTTCGACGATGCAACAGTTGCTCTCATGACACAACCAAAGATCCTTTCTGGCCTCTGGTTTGGCCCTCACCCGAACGTTACAACAGGTCTGGAGGGAAGAACCATTCCCTTTTCTTTATCATAGACGACGCGCCAAACCAAGGCCGCGATATTCTTCTGATCTGCGAGAGGAAAGGAGGAAAGAAAAGGAGCCAGGAAGACGATCAGGGTCCCCGTCCTCAGTACTTACACTGAGCGTGTATTACTGACAAGAAGGAACAATACAGAAAAATCACAAACAGAGGGAGGAAACAAGTGTAGCTCTACCCGTTTTTCCCTTTCTCCCTCCGAGTCTTCCCCCTGTGCGAGCACCTGAGGCTTCTTCGTATTCCTCCTTGGTTGCAGGGGCCGATGGACCTCCGATGGCGAGGTCGTTGGCGAAAAGCCCGATAAAGGCCGCTTTGGCAGGAAGGCCCGCTTTGGGCACGAAATAGCTTGGAGGAGGAAATCGAGTGGGAGAGGGACGCGGAAAAGTGAAAAATGAGAGGGAGAGAGCAAGGGAGTCACTGTGAGCACACGCCTGGGATATAAGACTTAAATATATAAGAAAAAAGAGAATCTAAAGTGTGAAGCAAGGATCGAAAATAAGCCATAAGCGTCGTCTAAGAGGTGAGAAGACCGAGGGTAAAGCCGGGGCGTGGGGTGAAAGACAGGCGAAAACACTCGAAGGAGGGGAAGGGAAGAGACACGAGAAGGGAGAAGACGAGGGCAAAGGCCTGTGACGTGCGCACCTCTTTTCATCCGTGAGAGGTGCTACCTCAATTGCCCCCCTCGCCCCCACGGTGACGCTGTGCCTGGTAGGGGAGATTCGAGGGGCGGGCAACAGTGGACACCGCCGCGTGTCAGGCGATGCATCCAGTCATTTCCATTCAGAGAGGGCCGACAAGAACCTCTGACATTCCACTCAAGCTCTGCCCATGCTCGCTTCCTCGCCATCCCCCTCCTTTTCACCTACCCTTGGAGACCCGTCCCGTCCGGGAGGTCCGCGAGCACCTCGAAGATGGGCACGAGCTACATGACAGGGAGGGAAATGCACCGCTTAACCGTCGATAAGGCCCATGCCAGCCCGCAGCTCACTTTCTCGTACCCTGACCTTTCCTACAAGCGGACTGCCTCGCATATCCCCTGAGACCCCTCCTTGTCCTCCCAAGCGCGACAAGCCAAGCCTCCCTGCAGGTCCCTCCCTCCAACACTCACCTCCTTGTTATAAAACACGGCGGCTTCGGCGGAGGGAAGGGAGAAAAGGACGCTCTTGTCTCCTTCACCAGGCGACGGCTCCATGCTCCCTTCTCCATATCCGCACAAGATGGAGCCCCATTCCACGGTGGCCTCCTCCACGTCCTTGCCGATGAGACGGATGTAAAGTCCCCGCTCGTCGGGGAGGAGGGTCGAAGGCCCGACCTCCTATTCGAGGGGGATGGGAACAAGGATATCAAAGAAGATGAACATTGTATCACCTACACGATTGCTGTATTCCTTCCTGCAGTTTACATACCAAAGCCAGCATGTATTCTTCCAAAATAGCGCCCACCTCCCTTTTGACCTCCCCGCCCTCTGCCTTTGGTCCATCGTAAATAACGGGCACGACCTTTGGGTCGACCTTCAAGGGCATGGCTACATGAGTAAAGGGTAAAAAGAGAGGAAATGAGATGATTGAGACAGAGAAATTTAGGACACGGTACAGGAGGACATAAAAAGATTTACATAAATTTATGCTTCCAGGGTCATTTTTTCCGTACCACTGATCCCAGTCTTGGCGACGTGCAAATTCCAGCTCACCTTCCTTCACGTCATTTGTTCAAGGAAAATGGTATGTGATTGATGATTACGATGTGTTTTGTTTGCTACGTAAACATTAAAGCATCTGCACGTCCAACCTCCCCTCCCTGCGTACCTCATCCGATGGGAAAGAAAAAAAGCATTGCCAGGAATGAGAGCTGTTGTTGTAAGCAGCATCATACAGACAAGATGGTACATCATCGTCTCTTCGAAGCTGTGGGAGTGGATTGTTTATAATGGCAAGGGATTTAGAAACGAAGACTAAGGACATAGCACAACGAACGGTACGTATCCTTTCCTCCTGTGCCGTGACGGCGCCGCATGCTTATGTACCTACATCTTCGTTTTTAATGCGACAATAGGTCGTATCCCATTGACTTGGTATTGAAATTAATATCATTGGGAACCATAGTACCTCTGATATGCTGAAGTAATTCGACAAAGCTCAGAAAAGTAGTTTCGCGGAGTGGCCAGGGTTAACATTAAGATATGTCATGTGTCGCCGTTGCTTGGTGATGTTGGCCAAAAGATGATGCTTTGCGAGAAGAAGGAAAGGCGGACATGAAAACCTACATCCCGCCAAACAAGGCTTAGAACTCCATGACAAGTGCGGCAAGGGTGTTAGACACGTGTTTCCGGAACCTTTTATGCCCTCGGTGTTCGCGGCCATGTCGGCCCATGGTTCCCCCCTGTAGGGCCCATTACGTTTTCAATACACACAGCTCGTATCAAGAAATGAACTTGAAAGAACCTCGCGCGCATTTAAAAAGTCTTCATCATTCGTTTTTACTACTCATTCTATTTCGTCCTGCGTAATCCTGCTTCAGCACCATTACTTATTTGTTTTAGAGGATCCTGATGCTCCTGATATATTGACATCTAGTATGTTGACATCTAATTTCCAATTGCACCTAAACCCTTGTGTGCACTAGCACGGAACATTTATTCACCACCATGAAGCTCTTTCCCTCTATTGGGGCATTCGATTGAGACGCTCATATGCCCATTTCCTTACCTTTCTTCTCCCGTGCTTGTCTCCTCGTCCAGCGCACCCTCTAATTCGTGCCGTTTAAGAAAGTTACGTGTCTGCATAACTCTCTGTCTTTCTCTCTTCTCCACATAGTTACCATATTTAATTCGAGTCTTTCTCCTCCACGCCTTTATTCAATTGGAGTTGGAAAGAAGTCTACATTGCACTTTACAAAGACCATTTCAAAAGCCATTGCATATTTTTCTATCATTCTATACGCCTTTTGACTCCTATCAAGACCATTCCTCACCCTGCTGCTGGAAATATCTTATCCTTGGTATTGCTCAAATTGAATGCCTCGATACCACTGTGGCTAGAAGGAAGGGTGCCCTGGGAGATTCCCTCCCCGACCCGTTCCTCGTTCCCTTGCCAAGTCTCGACCCCGCTTCTAGACGATCTCGCACATTGAATCTGTTCTTGCAATTGCGGTCGTTCCTGTTCCTTACGATCCATATCGGGAATGCAGCATGAGATTGAAGATGTCGCGGGTTTGGCGGACAAGAAGAGGCTCGCCGTCCTGATAGCCAGCTGCTCATGTTCGTGCTCCCTCAGCCGCTTCTGCCGCTTCAGCTCTTCCGCGTGCTGGTGTTCTTGCCGTCGAGTAATGATTTCCTTCGTCGTCAATGCCTGCCCAAACAAATGGCTGGAGAGATGGGGCCCTTCCTTTCCCTGCGGTTGGACGTGTGCACCGTCCATGTCCATGTCCTCCGTCGCTAGCTCCCCAAGCGGTTTCCACCCACCGACACGCGTGCGTTTGCGTTGTTGTCGTGAGCGACGTCGCTCCTGGTCGCTGAGCACTTTTTGTGAGTCGACCGAGAGCACGCGCTGCATGTCCGGCAGGCGGGGGCCTTTCCCTCTCAGCTCCCACGCAACCGACTCCCGCCCTACGATATCCCCCCCGTCGTCAACTGAGTCACTTGAACCCTCCGATGCTGTCGGGGAGGTCAAAGGCGAGATGAGCGGTTCCGCGTCTCCTCTTTCCGGGTAGGTTGAGCGCCATTCTCCAGAAGCTGTGCGGGCAAGGGCCGAAGCTTGAGGCTGATAACGTCCTTGGCCAATGCGCGGTTGTGGACGTTGATATCTGGACTGGCACGAAGGAAGTGAACCTACTGCTGCGACGGTAGAGACTGGTGCTTCGCTTGCTAGATCTCCTAGCGACGAAGATGGGAGAGCGGGGCTCCCAGGGCAGGAGCCAACGCCTTCTACCTCCATCCTTCTGCCACCCTCGTAACACTCCGGCAACACCAATCCACCGCCTCCTCGGCGATGCGTCGGGTGGTATGGCCTGTGTATGCCATTATTCCGTGTACTATTGACTGCGTGGGCGGAAATGGGACTTCCTGGCTGCTGATGTCGCTGAGGTTGAACTAAGCAACCGAGCTTAAGGGGCATTGCGGGATGATTTCCCTGTTCACACATTCCCTGGGACGCACAAAGTATGGCTTGCTCTTTGTTCTCATAACAGCTTTTAGGGGTAGTCCGTCGGCTTGGTCCTTTTCTCTTGTCTCCTGCGACAGGAAAATCGAAACCTACTACCATGGAGCGTCGATCTTGATCATTGTCTGCCATCATTGTCTGTCCCTCCGAGACGCACAAGCTATTTGCGCATATAATCACAACCTATGAAGACTTTAATATTCGACCTTGTGTACGTGTACATATGAAAGTTGGACACCTATGAATCAAGCGTTAGCACGGGCGAATATGGAGGGAGTGTTCAAGCTTTTGCTTGGTCAAAAAGAGTACTACGGCTCAGAGGGTACAACGAAGAAGTTCAATGAAGTTCCTTCTCGTTACTCATAAGTATAATGAGTTAGGCAGTATACTTTGGGCACCGCTAGTTTGGAGATCGGTCACTACGCATATGTGCCGCTCTTCTTTGTTCAAGCATCGCCACACGGGTCGGAAGGACTGAATGGTATATATCTACATCGTGAAAGAGAAGCTCGCTACTGTCGTTACCATACATGAATCATACATGTATCATAAATTAACATCAAAGAGCAAGTGATCCATAGATAACTGAACAAAAAAACGTCACAGGTGCGCACAACCACGGCGTTAAGAAACGAGGCGGCCACCGCAAATTTCGCAACGGCTGCCGAGGAATTCAAAAATTACACGTTTAAAAAACGGTTTTTGCGGGCCTTCATCGCGAAAAGATCCCCCGACGAACATGCTATCAGGCATTTTGTTTCGAAGATTCAGCACCCTTTTGACAGCAAAGCTTGAGTGATTACTACAGCCGACGATGGTCTCGAAAAAAGAATCCGGCATGTGCATGTCGCGCGCAATCAGTTGTTCTGCACAATGTGGATAGATATGTGCACAAAGCATATCGGAACTGAAGCCAGTTCACTCCAAGTAAGAGTCAGGCAAGAATTTGTAAGTTCAACTTCGGATGTCATCGACGCATTCGTTTCCAGTCGTCCTCACGCCCCCATCGAGCATCTCGCCCCCTCCCACTCTCCCTCTCCCCTCTTCTCTCCCGCCCACGATCTGCACCCGACACGTGGCTGTCCTGGCTACGGCTTCGACTCCTACCACGTTTCCTTTCTCTATCTCCCCTTTCTTTCTCCCTATTTCCCCCACTACTGCGCGAAGAGATCGACCGGTCATCCTCCATCCCCCCCCCTCCTCCTCCTCCTCCTCCTCCTCCTCCTCCT
>NW_005803284.1:0-3585 GCF_000240725.1 Microchloropsis gaditana
CCTCCCTCTCCCGTTACCCACCCCACTCCCATCTCCACCCAGCGGGACCTGGAGCGGCTCCTCCGTCATCTCCTCCCTCTCGTCGTCGGGCGCCTCCTCCCACTACTCCTCCATTCCCCCGTCCTCCTCCTTCCATCCCTCCCCCTCCTCCAGCCAGAGCGGAGGGTCCCAAGGCAGTGGTGGTGGAGGAGGAGGGCAGGGAGGAAGGTACCTCACCACCCAGCCGGGCCGCGACGACGGGGCTCTCCTCTGCTTGAACGCGGACGTGGTGAAGCGGCCCATATCGGCAACTCTGCGTGAGCCTCCCCCTCCCTTCCTCTCCTCCCCTCAAGCCAGCACTGTCGTGGCTCCAGGGACGCTCCCGCCTGCCTCCTTGTCCTTCGCCACGCCTGCGACGTTGGCCGCAGCCCGTTCCATGTTGCAAGGCTTCTTGCAGGGGAAGTACCCGCTGTCCTCCACCTGCACCTCTTCCACCTCCTCGGTCGCCTCCACCGGCACCGCGGCGTCCCGCCCCATCATTGTCCGCCGCGCCCGCCGGGCCTGTGCTTACTGCCACACGAAAAAAATATCCTGCACCTGCACCCGCCCCTGTCGGCGCTGCCAGGACTTGAACCTGGTATGCTCGGACTACGTTCCCCGACCTCGGCACCTTGGTCGGTCAAAGGGGAGCCGGAGCCCGCCCCAGCCACGAGTGGGCCGGACAGGCGCAGGCTATGGAGGATACGCCAGGCAGGAAGGAGAACGGGAGGGAGGTAGGGAAATAGGGGAGAGGCCCTCACCCCCTCTGGTCATGCCTGCGGCCAGAGGGGCAGCGCTTTTCCCGGTCCCTGCCACTGCCACGTCCTCTCTACAGTCCTACCCTACACAATCACCGTGGGAGGTAAAACCACGGGGAGGGCACGAAGAAGGAAGGAGGCAACCGGACCACGGGCGCGGCGGCTTCCCCCGAGGAGCAGCAGGCTCGTCGCTGCCTGGCTTCCAGCAGGCGGCAGCTCCATTTGCTCCACTTCCCGCCCCACTTTTTTTGCCTTATTCGGGCTACGGCCAGTCGAGGGTGGCGAACGAGAGCGTCCCTGCCCCTCCCAGTAATTTGCCCACCCCGGTGGCTCTACGGCGGCAGCAAGAGGAGGTCGTAAAGCAGATGATGTGGGCGGAAGGGCGGGAGGTAGGGAGGGAGGTAGGGAGGGAGGTAGAGCCGGCTGTTCCTTCCCTTGCTGGTCTCCCGAGTGCCTTACAGACGGGCAACAGCGGGGAGGTAGGTGAAGGAAGGAATGATATGGCGGGAAGAGATGAGGAGAGAGGGTGGGATGCGCACGTGCTGGGGGAGTACGACATCAACCGTTTTTTCGAGGACAACGAGTAAGAAAAAATGGAAATGGAAAAGGAAAAGGGGAAAATGGAAGGGAGGCGTTCCTGTTTGAGGATTCCTCAGGCCGGTTCGGGAAAAAGGAGGGAAAGGGGGACAGCGAGGGCCAAGGCCACAAATGCAAGAAGACGCATGTCATTCATGATGACATCTTGAAGCGTCGTGAGAACATGGACCGCTGGGGGAGGCGCCGCGACGGACGTGGCAGGTTCGAGGAAGGCAGCTTCCATCGATACGCGGGGAGGATAGCGAGCAAGGCGTAGGAACGCTTCAAATGTCAAGAGAAATTACATCCTTTTGTGTACTTTTATTGAGCTATAAAAAACTTGATAGCATCGAATGTAAAGCACCGGGGGAAATAGGCGCGAAAATTTCAGGTGTCGAGATATATCCGAAGTCTCGGTATTTTTGATGTAAGGAGTATCCATATAGTATATTCTTATCAAGCAGATATCAATTAAGAATTTTGGGGTTAAAAATTTCATGAGGAGTGCAGGAGGTCGCGTTGAAAGCGAAGACAGAAAAGCCTAGGATACTCTTGAGAGAAGACAAGGAAAATGGGATCATGAGTAAAGAAGAAATCAGCGAAAGTGAGAAAAATAGCACAAGCGATGACAACCGGATAATGTCAAAGCAATTGATATGCTTGATAAGGCGTGATTCTTTTATCTTCTCTAAATCAGAAAGTACCTGAACATGGTGGTTGAGATGTCAAAAATCACATGATTTCTTGACTTGATTGTCCCATCCAAGGTGATATCTTTGCTATGAAATAGCATAGAAGGAACAAGAACGATGCAAATTCAAGAGTTGGAAACAGAGCTGGCAGCGAGAGCCTCCATGGGATTGGATTTCAAGATTTTGACGAGCATAAGCTCGGACAGCCTTCCAACTCCGCCAAGCTACACAAGGCCGCGGTCCTTTGTCTCGGGATTGTGCATGGTTTCGACTAGAATATAAGTTGCAACACCAATCATCTTTCTCATTACCGTACATGCGGGGATCGTCGAGGAATTTAGGCTGTCATCCGGAGCGGCTGGGGGGCCAAGTACCCCTTCGGAGTAGGGCTTCGCCGAAAAAATTCAAAAAGGAGCGAGGCCTCCGCGAGGAAGAACTTGGCCTTCTTCAGCCACGCCCGCACGTACCTGTTAGCCGACCTCTCCAGTGCCATGCGTCGTTGCGCGTTCCGGGTCGTGGAGGCGACACATGTGGACGTGGAGGTGACGTGGAGCGATGCCCTCGGTTTGCCTGCCTGGGGTTCTTCTTGATACGGTAGCCATCAACCCCTAATCGTCGTCTTCTTTCTTCGTCCATTACCCTCGAATCGCTCTGTACACCTCATGCATCTGCAGGGCAATATTAATAGTACCTTAATAAATACAAATAGAGAGTAGCAGAATATTAATAATGTTTTTACAATTCATTAAATGTCGTCACATTCGTGAGAAAGTCGGAGCGATTCTCGTAAGAAACTTGGACTTCGAGTGCCGACCACCCAAGCCAGATTGGTGACGGTTTATTAATCGACTCTTTTCTTATCAACTCATGTAGCTAAGCAAAAAGACAAAAAAAAATCTCTCATTTACTCTGAATTCTTTTGCGTCCACACATTGTCAACAGTCATGTCTTCAAAGCACGATAAAAAGAAGTCGAAGCACCAGGCCAGCAGTGGGACGGGTGTGGATGCTTTATTGGATGCATTCTCCAATTCTAAGAACGCATCTATGGCTGCAAAAACGGCTGAGTGGGAGCAAAAAGGCGACGCAGGGGTAGTTGGGGACGATGTAAGTCGAAGGGCACACGACGAGAACCACCGTGCGGGTGTCCGACTGATTTCGTGCCGTTGACATCTGCTGTAAGAATCTTCCGCGTGCTTTCCCTCTGAGGGACGCCCAAACCGCGTATAGATCCCTATGTGGAAGCATAGATCTCCCGCGCGACTCTGTCATCTATCACCTCCTTGCATGCAAAGCCTCTCTCTGCTCTTCCGACTCACCCGTGGCCCCTGCCCTTTCTCCCTCCGACCCACAGGACCTGTCTGGCATCCCCGTCATTGTCCGCTACGGAATATTGGGCCTGATTTGCCTCCTCTCCTTCGCCATTCGTCTCTTCGCCGTCGTTCGGTACGAGAGTGTCATTCACGAGTTCGATCCCTACTTCAATTTCAGGACGACCAAGGTAGAGGAAAGGGGAGGTGGGAGGGGTGGAGGGAGGGAGGG
>NW_005803284.1:3696-8372 GCF_000240725.1 Microchloropsis gaditana
GACAAGGGCGGATGTGGTAGATAAGAAGGAAAGGGAGATGGCCTGAGGGGCGGGTGGGAGGACAAGGCGGAAGGAAGAAGAAGAAGGGAGGAGAGAGGAGGGAGAAGGAGAGACCTGCCAACGCAGCAGCAGCCAGGAAGCCCGAGACGGACAAAAAAAGGGCCTGCAAGAACATGGGCCCGTATATGTCATCCGACAAGACTTTTTTCAAATCAGCGGCCAAGAGTATCTGGGGGTTAAGGTAGGGGAAGGATGTCGAGGGGGGGAGGAGGGCAGTCCGTACGATGTGAGGTACTTCAGGGCCGAAAAACCAGGGAGACAACATTGGCAAGGCAGGCGGGTAGGTGCAAAGATTGACAGCGAGCGAAAGGGAAAATTACACGACGAGAAGACTGAGGTCCATACACGTACCTCTGAAGAGCCCATGGCACGAAGTGCGGATGGGTAGCTTTGCTTTGTCCAGTGCAACGTACCCCTGCGGGCCGCACTTACAAGTGGTGAAGGAGACACTTGCGCTTGTGGCCAAGTGTAGCAAGAAGTAGACGCGGAATTTAAATATGTGGACTTGGTGGAAAAGGGTCGTGGCTTGACAAAGAACGCGTGGGTGATGCTGACAACATGAAGGAAAAGGAGGAGGCCGAGGCCCAGGATAAAGAGAAACTGTCTTCTGAAGGCCATCTGTTTCCGAATGACCACGACATTCCCGGTCATGGATTCTATGATAAGGAAGAGGGCAAAGTGTAAGAGTTGGATGATTTGTTTTGTTGTGAAGCTTCGGTTTGAAGCAAGAGCGTTCGCACCCGGGCACACGACAAGGAGGTAAGTCACAATGATGGTGGCACTCATTTTGGTTGCATCACGCCGACCACCATCGCTGTCTTTAGAGCAAATCTATTTTGATGCCTATAAACCACCCATCAGCATCCCGCATCCCTCTCACAAAGAGCATCCGCGGCTTTTGCCTACGAAAATCTTCAAGGGGTCGACATGGTCCGGGGAAGCAGGTATCCGAGACATCAAAGAAACGGAAAGCTTTCGCGCCATTTTTAAAATTCCTCCCCCCCTCGGCAACAGGAGCGTCACATGGACGCTTTTTTGGGCTTCATTTTCGGTGGGGCGAGGCTGTTCATGCCCTTTTGACAGGATTTCCGTGTTATAAATATTATTTATTTCTTGTCGTTATTCTTGGTGGATTACACGCAGTGAGTGAGTGTATTTACGCCTCCACAAGAGGAAACAATCTGCCAGGAAGTAGGCCGAGAAGTTTTTAGCTGTTGAGCATACAAAGCCATCGTGTAGTATTCGCAGCATCGAAAGGTCCTCTCAGACTTTTTTTGCTTTTTTTCGGTACAGTACACTTTGGGAAATTTTCCTTCGCGTTTGGAACAAGCATAAGAATTGTTCTGCTCGACAATGTTTCGCGTTATATTTATTACCAGTAGCGCAGAGGAAATCACTTGCCAACGTCCCTTTATATCAAAGAAAATTGATCTGCAGCGAATTTTTAAAAAAAAAGAACAGATCGTCTTAGCTCTTTTCCGTTCAAGTCAGCTCAGCCAGACCGCGTATGCTCTGAAGTGACACATTCAGTATTTCTCTCCACAAAAACTATGACGAAACAATGTTTATATTCTGGGTTCAGTAAGGAAGGAGCATTCCCTTTTCCTGCTTCTCTATGTCTTGAAATTTATGAGCCAACGTACGATGGCTGAAAATATTCACAAATCTGCAATGTGCATCACTAAATATACGACGTATATTTTCCCATATCATTATTTTTCTATAATTCGAGTAAACTGGTGTCCCGTAACAAGCCTTATTTATTTGGTGTTTTGCGGGACCCTGCTATGGAGGCAATTGTAATATTTGCAGTATATAGTCCACCTCATTTTCATACGACGCCTAAAGTTCACTAGCTGCACGATACGTCCTTATGGTGCTATCTCAATTCCTATTTCTCGATAGTATCAATTTCCTAGATTTTCTGGAGGCAGATACAGCACATATATGCCCGACGCTTTCAATTAAAGCAACATAAAAACCCCTGCCATGCAGCATTCTTTAGAAGTTCTTTAAAGTCGTGCATCATGATTTCCATCTCTCATGCCGCAATAGTTTAGGTTTCCATGTGGAGGCTCTAGTCTCTCAAGGCCTAGGCAATACATCCCTTTCTGATCCCACAATCGACCCAAAATGAGGGATTCCTTGCAGAAATGACATGTGGTCAAATTAAAGACCTTGAGATCACGTTTGTGACATCTTCATTTCGATTCCACGAATTGAAGACGGCAAATTCGTTTCCCCCTCCTTCCTTCCCCTCCTTCAACTCGGGAAGGGAAAGCGGGTACGCACGTACCAAGCACGCGGCATGTACCCCCCCCGCGACACACCTCGCAAAAAGTCCCTTCCAGCCCCAACACTTTCACCCACCAACCCCATAGAACCCCTCAATCTCCCGCGATGCTTAGCCGTGGGATCACCCCTGTGCATACCTGTCCAGGAATTGTTTCGTGTTGGCGAGACGCCTGGGTTTCCAGGGTGCCTGGGAGTCAGCTGACAGGGCCTGAGCTGATGCGCTGTCCTGTCTTCTGCTGAGAGAGCTTCCAAGTGTACCAAAACTTGACTACGCGGTGACGCAATCCGCCGTTCTACGTGCAAGGGCATCTTGGTTCGTTCTCTGGGGGATTGGACAGCATGTTGTCGTCATGAAGTGCGATGGATCGATGGGAGAGCCTCCATGAAATGTTGGGTTTACATGCCTGCCACGCGTCAAGCTTGAAGGTTTCCGGCCAAGCTTCGCTGCATCTTATGGCCTTTTTGTCTTGTGATCCAACGTGAGACACTACAAACCATTCCATATCCTACTGCACTGTACTTTATTGGGTTTTCAATTACATGCTCGTCTGATAGCTGTCAACACAGCACAGAAATCTATTGGGGCGAAAAACTCGGATGGGAAGGACGGAGGAGCATCAAAAGGCAACACCTGGCTCATTATAAAGCTGTTTACTGACTGAACTCCGTATTGCATTGCAAGGATCAGGTATTCTTAAAAGTGATACATTTTTTTAAGTAGAAGATGCTATCTCGTACTGGAAACTTACCTGGTGCCTATTTCGAGCTTACCAACACATCACCGTTTTTGCAACCCTTGCTCATTGATCCTCATTCTGTCATTTTTAACAGAGAGACCAGCTTGAGTCATTGGGGACTACTTATCAAACGGATTCTTTTTTCCTCAACGTTGCTTATTCGTCCATCCCTACGGGTGCGTACCATGGAAATTAGCCCTCCCTCAGGCCTGCATGCTCGACCTCGATCTTTATTCCTTGGGGCAAACGGACACCATGACCCCTTTCTCCCTCGCATTCATTCGTGACTTTGCCAATCTTTCCTCCTCATGGCAGGAGAAGAATTTCCCCGAGCAGACCACGACATTACGGACCCTGGGGCCTTGGTAGGAGGTACGAGGCAACGAGACGATCAGCCGGCAGCCCAATGGTCCGACGATCATGCCCGTGAGGCCATGTGGCACGACGAAAATGCCTTTCCAAGAAGAGAAATTGCGGGGACTGAAGCATGGCCTCGGGGGGAAATGGCATGTGGAGGGCGCAGAAGGGAGGGCGGAGAGGACGACCAGTCCATGGCGGGGGCGCGCGGGGACCGGGAGGATCTCGCCGCCGAAGTCGCCTTGGTCGCTTCCTGCCTCGAGCGGCAATTGCATGACGTTGTCCTCGACTTGGACGCTGCCACCCCAGTCCTCCAAGCGGATGCAGCTTTACCCGCTTCCTCCCTCGCCCCCCTGGTCCGCTCATTGCAGGGCCTGGACGCCCTCCTCCCCGAGCTCCGCGGCCTGACAAAAATGGCGCGAAGGGCCCAGGGAGGAAACTCGAACAAGGGAAGGAGTGGCGCCGACCCCGCGTCCTCTGATGCCACTGCGTCGGGGAAGGCTTTGGGCAGACAGGCGGGCGGGCAGGAGGAAGACCCTGCCGAGGACACCAAGTCCATGGCCACCAGCACGGAGATAGCCTCGAGCTCGCACATGGGGGAAGCGGAGAATATCAGAAAAGAGGGGAAAAAAAGGCGGATGGACGCCGGTCCTTCTCCCGGCCATGGCATGACCGCTGCTGTGGAGCGACTCCTGGGGCCCATGCCGGTGCCTTCGGGCGCGGGCGTGGCTGCCCGGCACCTCCCTTCCGAACCCATCGCCACGCACCGTCCACGGCCCTCCTTCTCCACCTCTGCCCCACCATCCTCCGAGAGGGTGTTCCCACCATATCCCGATTCCAACGTGGGCCGCTCTGCCTTTCCCTGCTCGTTCTCGCTTCGACAGCCACCCTTTCCCACTGCCCCGCGCGTCCCCGTCCTCCGCCTCCTCCTGGTCGTTCGAGATGTCCACCAGGCCCTAGCTTTGGAACGAGCCGCCCAGGGCGGGGGGAAGGGCGTGCGTTTCCATGTGGACGTGGCTCGTTCGGTGCTGGCCGGTCTGTACCGACTTTCGTTGCAGCATTTCGACGTGGTGGTGATGGAATCTGAAGGGAGCTTGATGGGGGGGTTGGAGGCGGTGAGGAGGTTGAGGGCTTTGGAAGGTCGTTTGGAAGGCTTGAAACGGATGCATGCGGTTCGTCCCGTGCTGCGGACGAGGACGAAAGAGGGAGGGAGTGTAAGAGTTGGAT
>NW_005803284.1:8382-8928 GCF_000240725.1 Microchloropsis gaditana
CTGCCTACCACGGGCTGAGTTTAGGTGACGCCTTGAAAGCATGCTCGCCCTTTCTTCTTCCTCACCCTCCCTCCCGTCCTCCCTCCCTCCGCCCCTCCCTCAGGTTCGCCATGCGCTCGGACCTGATCCTCCTCCTCTTCGACCCCTCCAAGTTGGACGTCTCCGACGAGCTCAAACAAGTCATCAGCGACCTAAAGGCCTGCTCCTCCAAAGGTAAGAACGAGACCTTCCTTCCTCTCCCTCCCTTCCTCCCTCCACTTCCGACTTTATCCTGTCCATGTCTTTTGGACTGAGTGTCTCATATGCGCTTCATCGGTACCTGCCAAGCTCCTCTTGTCTTCCTTCAACGCAACGACCTGGCTTTTGCCTCCCTCCTCCATGTGAAGGCCGTATGCTTTCCATGCCGCCCGCCCCTCCCTCCCTCCTCTTCCATTTTTTAACTTTTCCTCTCTTCCAACCTGAGCCCATTGATGAAGTGATCATTACGTTTCCCCTTCGTTGGAAGGAGGAAGGGAGGGAGGAGGGGAAGGAGGGAGGAAGGGAGGA
>NW_005803284.1:9430-9740 GCF_000240725.1 Microchloropsis gaditana
AAAGGCCAATTACTACCATTCCTTGCCCCCATCATCCCCTTCTCTCCCTTCCTCTCTCCCTTCCTCCCTTTCTCGCGCCCTTCCTCCCTTCCTCCCTCCCGTTCCCAGGGTCGGTGTCCTCAAATTTTACCTGCACTTGATGGTGGCGATTCGAGGACGCCTTTCAGGCATCCCTATACAATTCGTGCAGCGCACCAACCAAGAGGCTATCCTGGAGGCGCTGCCCAACATTGTTGACCAGGTATATATTATATATACCCTCAAGCACCCTCCTTCTTACCCCTCGTTTCATCCTTTCTCGTTCCTTCGC
>NW_005803284.1:9750-11537 GCF_000240725.1 Microchloropsis gaditana
TGAACGACCTTCCTTGCCCTTCCCCTGCCGATCTGACCCGCGTGGATGTCATTCTGGACAAGGACATCCCGGAGCTGATCGCCGAAGTCGACGGGGCTTTCTCCCTTCCCGCCCCTCCCTCCCTTCCACCCTCCCGTCCTCCCGTCTCTAAGCTCGGGGCCCTGTTTTCATCTCCCTTTCGTGGTGCGGGGAATGTTCGGGAAAAAGGAAAAAAGTCTTTGGGAGGGCTGTGCTTGAAAGGCGCCCTCGTGATGGCGCTCTTGCTCGTGCTTGTGATCGTTACTGTGGAGTTGGTCTGGATGCTGTGGGAGGAAGGAGGAGAGAGGTGGAAGTACGCATGGGCGACAGTGATGGAGGAGTGGGTGGGAGGCAAGCGCCAGGAATTGTAACGGCTTTCTCCTCTCAAAGGGGTGGGGAAATATCCCAAGTCCAGGAGGAGGAAGGAAGTGTCTTTGAGGAGCACGACTATGTGTCCGAGGGGCTTGATTCGATGGAGTCCGAGAGAACTGATGCAAATTGGTGTTAAGCAGGTGGGAAAAGTATTGTAAAAGATTCTCTTCCATAAGCAGCACTTCTGCAAGAGCCGTAGCTTCAGGGAAAGCAGAGGCGCGAATCGGCAAACATATCTATATGCTTTTGTGAACAAAACAGTGGCATAAAATGGAAAAAAGTAATCTATTTACCATAGAGCATCAAAAGAAACAGAGAAGTATCCATAGGTTTAAGACTGTTCATCCCTATGGAATGGACGCGTTGGTTGGTCTCCTTCAAGGCATAGACAGAAAGTCACCCGGAGGTCTGCTTCGCGGAGATAAGGCTATTACTGACAACGCTTGAGACCTTTCTTCATAAACGTTGGGATAAAATATGGACAGGTTGTGCCCTCTTTCCTAAATTGAGCACATTTGTTGAACTTGGACACAATTTTCGCTAAGGAAAAAGCGGTCACGTTTTGGACGCCGCCCTTTTTGCTCCATGGAAGAGTGGGCGGTCAGGCATAGGCAGTCAACCAGCCACACGCTTTATGAATATTTTGCCACCTCTTTAACCCACAATGTAAACTTCCAATCTATCCTAGCGTCACACGCGTAGGTGCGGTGCTCGGATTGATGGTGATTATATTTCACAGTACCTGTAAGGGAGCTTAACAGACAGACACTGTCATGCCTCACAGATTTTGTGTAAACTTGTGGAGACCCTCCATTTACTTACAAAAAATGTGCACACCCCACAGGATGGTACTTCTAGATCCTTCTAGCTTTCTTTCCGCTCTTGATAGCCTTTTTCACATCACAAGGACCAAGGGCTCGTTGTATTTGACAATAAAAAAAGGTGAGGCTTCTTCCGTCTCACGCGCTCCGTGTCTTTCTTTTTTCCTTTTTATTTTCAAGAAGACCGCAAGCATGGCACAGCTTCACCCCTCAGTCTCATCTTCAGTAAGCATTTCACATATGGTCTCCTTTCACCTGGCTCACCATGTTCTCCTCCCGATCGTCCCTCTCCTCTCGTTTTCCAGTCAGGAAGCACCCTGTGCATGGTGGCGAGGCCGCCCGTGCCAGGGCCTCACAACAGCAAAAGAGTGGATTGAACGACGAAATGCACATACTTGTAAGGGCACATGCCGAAAAACAAAAATTTTCCACCACAGTGGAGGAAGGAGAGGACGCCATCTCTTTCCAAGAGGCCCTTTCTGAGGTGTTGGGTAGGAACATGACGGGATTGGTCAAGGACGGGAATAAGGGCGGGGGAAAAAAGGGTAAAAAAGGGAAAGAAGGGGGGGGGGGGAA
>NW_005803284.1:11547-12277 GCF_000240725.1 Microchloropsis gaditana
GGTGGTGGTCATGGAGGAGAATTCGCGGGGGGGACCAGGAGGAGAGCGAGGGGGGAAAAGGAAGAAGAGAAGATGAGTAAAAGGGACTAGAAAGACACGTCATCCACCAGAGACACACAAGCGCCTAAACGCATTAATCTTTACAGAGAAGTAACACGGCCATAAAGAATGTCGGGTGAATCAACCGTTGGCGGTTGAGAGGAAGAGGAAGCCCTGGGGCTCTTTGATGGATTCTACCGTTACCTGCTTCATTTTTGGCATTGCGCTTCCTCTTAACCCTTCCCGCGGCTATTTTCATTTCATACGGTCCCCATGCCACCTTTTCCGACAAATCTACTCTTTCGCAAAATGTGTGCCTCGTCCACCTTCCCTACCTTCCCTTCCCTCCCTCCTTCCCTCCTTCCTTCCTTCCCTCCCATCCTCCATTCCCGTCCCCCCCTAGTCCTCGAAATCGTTCACCTCCCCAGCATTCACCAGTGTCTCCTCCTTCTTCCTCCGCCCCTCCGCCGTGGCCGGCAACGTGGGCGGTTCTTTGAAGCCGACCGAGATCGTTCCATCCTCCTCTTCCGTTGCTCCCACGCGTTCTCGGAGTTCGTCCCGTTCCTGGTAGGCTTCTTCGAGCAACTCGTCCGTCAGCTCATCCCCGCGGTATACGATGACCGCTGGCCGTGTCGAGAGAAGCGTCGGCCGGGGAAGGGAGGGAAGGGGCCGAAGGAGGGAGGGAGGGAGG
>NW_005803284.1:12674-16502 GCF_000240725.1 Microchloropsis gaditana
AAGACGGGAGGATGGGTAAGAGAAAAATGTCCCAAGAACACAAAAGGAAACCGTCTTTTGACGTGCATCCAAGGACTTCCCAATACGTCGCGAGACTCACTAAGCTCCCGCTACGTGTGGGTTTATCACTCCTTCCCTCCACAACGTACCTGAAACTCGCTGATTAATAGCGGCACCACTTCGTCCAGTAACGTGGGGTCCCGGTAAAGAACTAATTCTTGCACCTGTTGAGAATCATCATGGGTCAAATGAAGGATAAAGCGACTCGAGGAACAGGAAGCATCGGATGCCTGCCTCCTCGAGCACGATGTTTACATGACTGCATGTTAACCTCGCAACACGTATGACAACAAGACAGATTTTTAATCCTCACCTGTTTCAGCAGTACTTCTTTGTCTTTTCGTTCTGCCGTCTGTGCATCACTTATAAGCCCTAAGGCCTGATCGCGAAGAAGGGTGGTTGGGGCAAGGGAGGAGGTAGCGGAGAACTGCAGATCCTCGTCATTGCCTTCCTTGTCGTCCACGACCATCGGCACAACATTCAGACTTGTACTATCCATCTGCTAAGGGTGCCTGTAGATTTGAGACGAGTTTAAAATGAAAAATAGTGTGGAAGGGGGTGGGAGAAGAAGCTAGCTATGAGAGGAGGTGGGGTATGGAGGATGGAAGGCTTCGGCCAGACATAAGATCCAAAGCCGGGGCAGACTAGAGTCAAAAATATGTGCTTAAATTGCATGATATTTTGACGATGATAAGTGGTGATAATACGCTGTAGAGCAGACGTCTGATGAGATTTATGTGCTCGCTGACGCTCACGGCATATTGCGCGTGAAGGCAAGGTCCTTTTTCCATCACAAGCAGCGGATAGGAACGGAGCAGATAGATGGGCATTAATGAAGTTTTTAAAAAAATACACACGATCTCTCTATAGCTTGCAAAAATCGCATCATGACATCACTTGTCTATTCCTCAACGTTTTGCGATGCGCGTGGACGCTGCATTCTCCCACAGTATCACATACATCCGCTTTTGGGGTGCACACCTTTTGAAAAGCTCGTACCCTTTCCTTTGCGCGGACATTGGTTTCTCTTACACCAAGTAGTGATCATTGATGGACGACTAGGCAGAAAAAAGTTGAAGAAGGATTTGGTCAATCAAATAGCCAGGACAGGATCGCTTGAAGAAGTAATTCAGAGCTCGTGAGGGAGACCACATACATGCTTATTGACTGGCTTTCTCAATGAAGCAACATACAATGCGCCAGGCACCAATATCCCGGACCTATCGAAACAACTTCGAAAGTTTCATATTTTGGATCGATAGAACCACCAAGAGTTTTTCTGTAGGTAAAACGACGATTTTTTAACCCTTAAAGTGGTCTTTTTTTTCCCCTTGCAGAGGTCAAAGGTGTCGGAATAGACATTCCTCTACAGCTTGCCTAAAGAATTCAATCTTTTGCGCCGCTTTCATTGACGATCTATTATCCTATCTCTCGAATACTTTTCATCACCTTTATTTAATTGGATGGGCACACCCCGCAAAAGCACGCGTACTCTCCCTCATCGCCGTAACCACAGTTGTAAGGGCACAATTTTATGGGACAAGGATTGAAAGGAGGCAATGTATGAGGCCCTGTGGGTTGATTGATAAGAATCGAATCCTCAGGACGTGATTTTCCCCACACAACTTCTGCGACAGGGATGTCCTCTGGCTCTTTGGAGGAGTCACCAGTAGTCGTAGTCATTTCGGCCGATGAAGGCACAGAGCCCGTCTCCGTCTTGGAAGAGATCAAGGTATCGCTCTGCTTGTTGTTCACTTTGTCCATCATTGTGTCCAGTGTATGTGCGACAGATGAAATGGCTCCGCGGAATCGTTTTTGGTGTTGATTAGTAGCCACAGCCTTGGTCGACAGCAGGGTAAAAAAGTACAGGCCAAGCAATTTTGGAAGGTATGACTTCATAACTGGATCAATTGTATACTCTGTTCCTTTTGGAGAGATTTTTGATAAGCTTTAACGAAATGGCTCGAGATTGTCACATGCATTTTAATTTTGATCCCCAAAATTTTCAATTTAATCAATTTTCTCACAATTTGATCATAAACATGTATCAAGAACTTTATTTTTGTTGCAATTTTGATGTTTAGAGACAATGGCAAATCCCATTATTGCCAGAACAAATCGAATCAGCCCTCACGTAATGTGCGAGAATGATATCATCTTTCTAAAAAGATTAAAATTGCACAAAAAATCTCGCAGGACACGAAAATATTGTGTTGTAAGGACTATCGACCGTTGCTCTTCGCTCGCTACTTCAACGGCTTTCAACCGTTTTGGTGACCGTTGAACGGGAGTGCTGTCCCACTGCATCCTGTGTGGTAATATACACCACACTTGTTTTGTAGGGATTCATGATGCGAAATCAAAGGTATGAAATATATCGGTTTCGAACGATTTGCCGAAAAAGCGAGATCAATTTCGCAAAACGTTATTTTCGGCGCACGAGGAATGTCACGTCCAAGATTTGTTCTTTCTCTTCTTCCCTCCCTAAATGCACGTTGACCGCAACTACAAGACAGACTTCGATCTTTACTACAAGATGAATGGTGACAGAATTAAAACTAATGCTGGTAATAGCGACTGGCAAAAGGAGCAGGAGGAAGAGGTAGCTACTGCCCATACTCATCCCTTGGTAGGTCCAGATGGACTCGCAAACATAGGGAAAGGAGTAAGGACTGCCGTAATTTTCAATCAATATAAAGCTTTGCGAGGTATTCTCATGGTTTATTTTGTACATGTGCATTTTCCCACACGACAAAAAGGAGCAGATGCATACTCAAGACGTTGAAGAAATCGAGGAAGACGACGGGTTTGAAGACCTTGGGAGGAGGGATGACGAAGTTAAGCGACGCGGCAACAGTGTCGATGATGAGAACCTGAAGCTAGCAGGTCTTGCAGGGGTGAGCAAAGAACTGATCCGCACGTTGCATGGGAGGAAGCAGAGCGAAAACGAAATGCCGAGATAACGTACATGTCTTTTTCAAGTCCTGATCTTTCCCTCCGCAGCTTCAATAAATTATTTAGTACATAATTTCGCCTATACTCCTTTTCCACACACGTATACATATAAGCAGAAAGAACCGCGTCTACGCAAAAGTCGTGAGGGAAAGCCACGTGGCCCCCCTAACAGAGGAGCCCCCTCCCCTCTCCCCTCCACCTCGTCCTCTATCTGTGCAAACCCTCCTTCGAAAGGGGCGACCCGCACAACGACGCATGCCCCCTTGGGAACAAAGGATCCCCTACTCCATACACTTCTAGACGATCCGGAAGCATCCAGCTCGAATCCTCCGCAGAGCCGGGATGATATTGCTGACTTCCATCACGCATCCTCCCACTCCTCCTCTACCAGCTTCTTGAAAAAACGCCGGAAGCAATTCGAGATCCCTCCGCACCAAGTCCCCGGACAAGCCTACCACGCTACCATTCAGAAGCTGAAGGCTTTGTACCGAGGGAAAGTGTTGGAGTTGGAGGAAAAGTACCTCTTTCATCGCTTCGGTTTCGAAGAACTCACACAGCAGCAGCTGGAGGCAAAGGCCCAGGTAATTGGAAATCATTTTAGTATAAATATACATTTTAAAAACGCACTTTTAAAGCAGTGACGATGCGCTCCCTCTCCCTCTCCCGTCTCCACGCACCTACCCTCCTTCCCTCCCTCCTTCCCTCCCTCAGGTCCTTCTTCTGGGCCAGTACAGCACGGGAAAGACGACCATGATCCGGTATTTGCTCGGACGCGAGTATCTCGGTCTACACGTGGGGCCCGAGCCTACCACT
>NW_005803283.1:0-16429 GCF_000240725.1 Microchloropsis gaditana
TGTGTTGGGCTCCTGTTGACAGATAACGTAATACGTAGCATTTGTTACTTTGATCTGATTGTACGGACAATCTTGTCTCTGCTGGGAACCTGTTGACAAATATCGTACTGCACAGAGTATGTCATTCCCATCTTATTGCTCTTTCTTTCTTGGCCATCCGCACAGACCCTTATCAGCAGACGATGGTCAAGAAAAAGGGAAAATCCAAGCGTGTGACATTCAAACAGAAGTACAAGATCGAACGACGGGTAAAAGAACACAAGCGCAAGACTAAGAAAGAAACACGGCGCCGGGCCAAGCTCGGTCTTCCTCCTCTCGGGATTGGGCAACGCAAGAAGGAAGTGAGCATTCCCAACGCCTGGCCGTTCAAAGAACAGCTTCTCGAGGAGCTCGCGACGGCCAAACGGAACAAGGAAGCGGAGGACGCCAAGAAGAAGGAGGAAGCGGCGTTGCGACGGAAGCAGAAAGGTTTGGTAGGAAAAGACGTGGCAGACTTGGTGACGCAGGCGGCCGCGGCCCAGGCCACCTTTGCCTCCCAAGGGCCCGGCACGCTTTCCCTGGAAGAAAATGGCGTGAACGACATGAAAGCTTTGGGGCAACAGAGCCGACGGGCATTTATCCGGGATTTGAAAGAAGTGGTGGAGCAGGCCGACGTGGTCCTGGAGGTCCTGGACGCCCGAGACCCGTTGGGTTCCCGGGGGGAGGGGGTGGAGGAACTGATCCTCCGAAAGCCGAACAAGAAACTAGTCCTAGTCCTGAACAAGGTCGACCTGGTGCCAAGGGAAGTGGTGGGGGCGTGGCTGGCCTACCTTCGCCGTTTCCATCCCACCGTGGCTTTTAAATCCGCCACCCAGGAGCAACGGGTGCAGCTCGCCCAGCACGGTGGGGACGCGTCCAAGGCAGGGGCCAACCTCCTCTCCCGCAGTGGCTCCGTGGGCGCCGAGGCTTTGCTGCAGCTTTTGAAAAACTACTCGCGGTCCCTGGACATCAAAACCTCCATCAGCGTGGGCGTGGTGGGCTACCCCAACGTGGGGAAATCCTCCCTCATCAACTCCCTGAAACGGACCAAGGCGGCCGGCGTCTCCTCGACCCCCGGATTCACCCGCTGCATGCAGGAAGTGCAGTTGGACAAGCACATCAAACTGTTGGACTCCCCGGGCATTGTGTTCGACGATTCGGACGTGGAGGGGGTTCTCCTTCGGAATTGCGTGAAGGTAGACAGCCTCCCGGACCCCTCCGCGGCCGTGGGCGCGCTCTTGCAACGCTGCGAGGCTCAGGACTTGATGATGATATACGCCTTGCCCGCCTTCGACGCCACCGACGTCCAAGGCTTCCTGGCCCTGCTGGCTCGGAAGATGGGGAAGCTCTTGAGGGGGGGGGTCCCGGACCGGACGGCGGCGGCGCGGGTCTTGCTCCAAGATTGGAACACGGGCAAGGTCCCTTTCTACACGAAGCCGCCGCCTCTGCCCTCGTCCCGGGTGGACGAGGAAGCGCAATTGGTGGGCTCGTTGGGCACTGCTTTCGAGGTCGGCTCGGTGTTGGAGGAGGGCGATGCCAAGGTGATGGCTTATCTGGAAGAAGGGGGGGAGGGCGGGGTAGGGGACGGGAATTTTGTCGCCTTTGAGAGTGGTGGGGTGGCGGGGAGGAGGGTGGGTCTGGGATTGAGTGAAGGGAGACAAGGGGAACTGGGGGACGAGGAGGACCTGGAAATGGCCGAGGGGGATGCAGAGGATGGAGAAGAAGAAGAAGAAGAAGAAGAGGAGGAGGAGGAGGAGGAAGAGGAGGAGGAGATTATGGAGGTGAGCGAGGCCCCTGTGTCTCGGCTCCGGACCTCCAGGCGCGGGACGAGGCGACAGGACGCAGGCAAAGTGTCAACACGAGAGGGGGAGAAGATGAAGACGGAAGCGGGCCAGGGGGAGCTGAAAAAGAAAGGTCGCATGACAGACAGAGGGTCAACGGCCTCAGGAAAATCCGCTCAGGGCGAAGGGGCACGAAGGAAGGAGAGAACGAAACGGAGTCTTTCCAATCAAAGTGAGGCGGTGAGTATGGCTATGGCATTGGATGATGCGAAAGGGGATGGCTTGAATGTCCAGATAAATCAAACAGCCAGGAAGAAAATGGTAGCGGAGAGGAAGAAAGCTCGCAAGCTGACTCGACGGGCGGGGGGGACCGGGGCGACCGCTATGGACGCAGACTATGATTTTGCAACTGACTTCGTGTGATGATGGCGTGAATTTGTTCGTAGTGCTAGGATCATGATATACAAAGAAAAGTCGATGAAAAAGTACATACCAAAATGAGCGGACATTCACCTCTTTCAGGTATGGAGTTTCTTTGTGCGTGTTTATAAGACTTTATTTTGTTTTTCCCGGCGGCAGGAACGAGGCTGGGATGGCTCTCCCCTGCTACTGGTACTGCCCGGGAGACCCTCCTGCACACCCGTCTCGAGAGGGCAACGTCCACGCGCGTTGGTCTATTTCATGTCCACTTGTTGCTGTTGGATAATTTATGGTCCAGTGTTTCCGTGATTTTCGACCTTCCGAGGTTTGAATGACAATGGAAATCCCTAGTCTTTCTTCAAAACCATTGCCAAGATACCCCGGTCCTCTCCTCGAGTGTAGCATGTCCTTCGTCGAACTTCAACTAGTAATCATACCCAACACTTTTTCCCGGCACTTTTCCTTGCAGACCCGCATCATGGGAATTAAACGTCGACGGGCTGCGGAGGCGGATGTCTCGTTCGTACCAAAGAAGGGCAGTGAAGACAGCCTTTCCCCTTCGTCCTCGACGACAGCGGCCCTCAGAAACCCCACATTGACGCCATCGCAAACCCAGACAGCCATGCTTCTTGCCCTCCGCGCAGGGGGCTCCTTAGGTTGGGGCAAGCCCAACGACGAGCCTTTTTGGCCCTGTATAGCGGCACGCTCCTACTCGGTCCTGCACCTTTTCACAAGCACTCAGGCCCCCCGCCAGCCTCTGGGGAAGGGCCAGCTCTTGGCATACTTCTTGGGCGAAGACACGTACGACATTCTGGACGAAGCCTGGTTTGAAGTCGGGTACGTTTTACGGAAGCCGAGCAAGGTACAATTGGCGGCCCGTCCAGAATACGCCGCAGGGGTCGCCCTAGGAGAGGGGTTGCAAGCCCGCTTAGATTCGTTGGACGACGAGGAAGCAGAAAAATTGCGCGGCCTACTCCGCAGAAAGGAAGGACGGGTGGTCCAGGTGCATGATGACAAATGGTATGGAACGGCAGTCGGGCCATCCGAAGGCGATGGGGCCAGAGGCCGTGGCGATTCTGGATATGTTTCCGGCCATGCGACCGGAATATGCTGGCCGGCGGTGGCGGTGGACTCGTGGGAGGCGGGGAACAGGCTAGGACTGGGCCTCAGCCTGCCCAAATGTACATTGAGCCGAGGAGAGACCTTGGTGTTCAGAATGGGTAGCTGGGTGGCGCCGAAGGAGCGATGGGCCGTGGTCCGGCACCTGACTCCTTTCGTATGCACAGAGGGTAGCTTCGAGACACCATCGGCGGCCCCTGGGCCGGTGAAAGCGGGAAAAGGCGGCGATCTCTGGCAGTCCATGCTCGAAGCTGCCAGGGCGGAGGCTTGTACACTCGTGGACTCCTTGGCTAGGACCTGGCGCCGGACGCGGGGGGCCCAGAGCCAGGGCGTGGAGACCGACCGAGGGGGAACTCGGGCGGAGGGAGTCCTTGGGGCAGGGGCAGGCACGTCTGGGGCTGGTTCCAAGGGGAGGAAGCCGGGCGGGGGAAGGAATGAGGCGCGAGACAGGCAACGAGCGGGGGGCGGTCCGTGTCGGGTGGGGAGCGGGGAGGAAGGCGAGGACGGGAAGGAGGAAGGGAAAGAGGACAGGAAAGGGGAAGGAAGAAAAGCGGAGGCCGCTACTGCGAAGAATCAGGAGACGATGAGCCTTCAGGGAGTCGATGGAAGGGCACTGAGGGAGGGAAATGCTTCCACGGCACGCGTCGAGACTCCCACCGCCCTGGGATTCGTGAGGAAGGAGGCGGGGGACCAGGGCGGCTGCCGACAAGGAAGGGGAAACGGGACTTATCCAGGGGCGCCAGGGGAGGGGCAGCCGGATTCAATGAATCATTCCGTGTCAAGCAGGAACCAGTCCAGACTCCCCCCCCCCCGACCACTGACCCCTGAGGAGGTGGAAAAAATTCGCCGCCTGGCCGAAGGGCTCCTGTACATGGCAGGGCTGGAGGGAGGGCAAGGAGAGGACGGCCTGCGTCGGGATTTGAACGCGCTGCGCTTGTTCGTGAGCCGGGGAAAAGAGATCTCTCAGCCCACCCTGGCCCGCTTGGAGAGGGGGTTGAGGACCTACATGGGCCGCATGCGGGCACAGCTGTTGCGCGGAAGGAGGGAGTACCGACGGTGGCAACGAGGGAGCAGGGGGAAGGAGGAGAAAGAGGTGGACGCAACCGAAGTGTATAAGGCGCTGGAGTCGACCGTACTGGCTGCCACCCGACGGCTGGAGAAGCGACGAGGGCCGTTGCAGCGTCTGCTTGGACAAGCGAGGAGGGGAGGGGCGGGGGCGAGGGAGGGCGGCAACGGAGGGTGCGTGCAAGCGCGGGGGCGAGAGCAGCTCATGATGGACGTGGAGGTGGCCCTGGATGCCTTGACGAGGGTGAGAGACACATTGCTCGCAACGCAGGCCTCGACAGGGCAGAAGGAGGACAAGGAAGAGACTACGAGACCGACTGCTTCCTCCCATGGGCCCCGCCATCCCCAGGTTGCACGGACCATCGCCTCCCCAGGAAGGTCAGCGATACATGGGAGGGATGATAACGAGAGCAGCATGCTGCAAGCAGCAGCGCTTTTCCGGCTGGGGAGGGAGTTGACGGAGGATCAGATCGCGGCGGCGGAACATCTACTCCGGGCCTGTGAAGACTTTCGCGTGAGATTGTTGAGACACCAGGTGGAATCACGCACATTGAGTGACGGTCTCGACAGCGAGAAGGAAGGAAGGACGAGGCCAGAAAGGCAAGGAGGGCTGACCACGTGCAGCCCTCTAAACATCCAGCAGAGGTTCTTCGGGCCCGGTCCATGGAGCCCGGTGTATTGAGAAGGAGGGAAACGAGGATGGGCATGCGGGAGCGGCGTTTACGTCGGCCTCGAATGAGTAAGTGAACATTAATGCTTTCGATACTGCAAGCCTGCAGTTGTTCCCGTAGGCATGATCGCACCAAGCATTGTTATTTCTTTTGCCTCGCCTTGCCGATTCGAAAGGTGCTTTTCGACAGTAGCGCCCCGTTTGACTTGAACGGTCGCTGTAAAAAAGAACTTTCCTTCCCCCAGCTTTCCCCGGTCCTCTTCCTTTCTTTATTCCTACACCCTCAGCTTGTCCTGAATGGCATCCAGAGTCATTTTCAAGTGGGACCACTTGCTCCCATACCCCATACCACCCGCAGCGTCCGTCTGCCTCTCTAGCCACTCCTCCTGACCCTGCAAGGCCTTGAGTAACTCGGTGTGCACCTGTTCCCGAGGGAAGTCTGGGTCCAATTCCACGCGGTAGCAGACAAGATGGTAGAGAATGTCCACGAGATTTTCGAATATATATCGCAGGCTGGTCCGCAGGTACGCGTAGTCCCAGGGGACTCGCTGCCCGACGGGCGCCACTGAGGCGGCCACGGCGGTAAATCCCCCTCGAAAGACGTCCTTGATGGAGGGTATAGGAGGAGAAGGCCCGTTCCCTTGCGCAACCAAGAGAGAGAGAGACATGCGCAGCGCGACCAAGACGATTTCCACCCGCACGTTGGGGTACCGGGATTTCCGTAGACGGCGACGCA
The DNA here is from genome assembly GCF_000240725.1 of Microchloropsis gaditana. Lineage (NCBI taxonomy): Eukaryota > Eustigmatophyceae > Eustigmatales > Monodopsidaceae > Microchloropsis > Microchloropsis gaditana. Next base: position 5,810 of record NW_005803283.1, read on the forward strand.
TGTAAGTGGTCAGATGCACTAGGAGGACCTGACTGACAAGGAGTTTGAAGGCGTCGGAGACGCGCCAGGAATATTGAGGGCTTGCTCCATGCGGTGGCTCGCAGGGTATGGCGTGGTCGTCTACATCTTCCACGACAGCCCACCATCCTTGGGCAGGCGCGCGCACGTGGAACCGCACCGCCAAAGGTGGGAGGAGCTCGACACCAAAGCGTTCGAATAGATCGTTGATCAGACGTCGGTATTCGTCCTGGGACGAGGACAGGGACGGTGGGGCTCCGTATCCCAAGACTCCACTGCCCTTGACACCCACCGTCTGCGCCAAGAGCCCGACCATTACTCCCAGTTCCTCCAAGCCGCCCAAATCCTGCTGCCTCGCTTCCATGAACTGCATGAGCACGCGGGAGTGCCGGCGAAGAAATTTCTCCACTTGGGGACACAGGTCGACATGCAAGGGCAACTTGCTCATCATAGTCTGCAGCAGCCTGAGGACACTACCTAGATTGTCGAGCAATTCCTCTTTCCTCCGGCCCATGCCCTCCACACTGGGGCCATCCACGTCTTCGAGCATGGCCAGGAAACGCATGCCACTCAATGAGTCGAGCACCCCACGCTCCAGTAATATTTGTGCGCCCCGGGCATCCGAAACCGCTTGTGTCAGCAGCGTTAGGTAGAAGCGAAAGGTAGCGTCCCAGGGGCGCTCCTCATAGAGATCACCTGAGCCGTCCGCCGTGTTCCTTGCACCCACGGGCTTTCCAGTTGATCCGCCGTTGCCTTCAATCGGGATCTTTCGTGAGGTCAGCACGGCCCAACCGGGCGAAGGCAGTGCAGGAGGAGGATACAGCTCCTTCCCGCCCACATAGGCACCCTGAAGCACCGGTTCGAAGACAAGGTCCCTGCTGCCTCGCCTTGTTTCTCTTTCCATGCAATATTGCGCGTTGAGACCTTCCAAAAGCCGTGGGAGGTATTCCACAGCCTCCCGAATGGCCGAGTCATATTTTCCTATCTGGGGCGCCACGCCCAAGGGCAGGTATACCCCCTGGCTAGCGGACGCGGATGCGGCGGAGGAGTTCACCAACGTCTCCAAGACCAACCCCAGACAGGACGCGGCGCAGGCTTGGTAACGACTCCGGGCTTTGCCCAGGGAGGGCGTAAACGTAGCATCCTCGGCCAAGACTTGGAGCAAAGGGCGGAAAAACCGTGGGGCAGTGAGCGCCTCCGCGTTTTTGTCCTGTCGGGCCACCCGAAGACCCTTGTCTGTAGGGTCCCAGGACGTGGACCGCGAGGCATCTCGATCGCCCTCTCCCGCTGTCAGCATGGGCACGGACGACCTTTCGCCCCCCATGGAAGCCTCAGCAGCTGGCAGGGGCCACACTGTAGTGGCCCGTAGGTATAAGATAATGGAGCAATACCCTTGCGCGCGCAGTTTCTGTTGCGTCAATCGTCCCGGTTCACCCTCCTGGCCCCCGAGGGCGCAAAGCAAGGCTTGGAGCAGCAGTTGGAGGATCCGTTGGCCCTCGTCGAGGGAGAGGACAGTCAGGGAAAGTCCGCCCGTTCGGTTCATCGCGTATCTCCATACGGCATCGACGCTAACCAGGATGACAGTCGAGATCTGCTCGAGCGCCTTCACGTCACCCTGAGGATGCTGGGCAAGTTTATTCACGGCCTGCGATAAAAGGGTCAGGAGGAGGCTAAATGCCTGCGGCGGAGAGGAGGGTGTCGATGCGAGTGGCCCCTGGATGTGGGGGAGCAAGGGGCTCTCGCGGCTTTCCCTCACGACGGCTTCCGCGAGCCGTTTCCAGGCAACACAAACGTGATACTCCGCAGCCTGTCGGAGCAAGAAATGGTTGTACCGCAAGCAGTAATCCGAGGCGACCCGAAGACTGTGGAGGGTAGCTTCCGGCGGCCCACCCACCATGATATTCGTGCCGGCCGGAGACCTCATCCCGCCGATCCTGCCCTTCTCGGCGCTGGCACCGATGCCTGCTCCTCCCATTTCCATCCCCATTTCTCCCATCCCCTCCCCAGTCCCTGGTCCCATTGCCACCTGCGAAGTGCCCAAGGCCAGCCGCACCTCGTGCAAAAAAAAGTCTTCCTGAATCCCGCGAAACACCCTCCCCTGCCCCGACAGACCTGGGAGGGGGATGGAACACCTTTCGGCCACAGCGCGCATCTCTTCCGTGGGTGGCTGGGGCACCTCGCCCTGGTGAGCCAGCTGGAGCTGCTGCAAAAGCCACGTGAGCGTGCAAGTCTGGGCTTCGGAGTCTTGGTCCCCATCTCCAGACTGGCCTCCGGGCAAGCAGGTGGGGGGAGGGGAGGAGAGGAGGAGGGAGAGCAGGCGACGGGAACGCGAATGGGTGCCAAGGTGCTGGGCGTGAAAGAGGAGGAGGGCCATGGACTTGAGGAACCATGCCCACATCTGGAGGGAAGAGGAATAGGAGAGATGCGCTTGCAGGTAGCGACCGAGGGATTCTGGGGCTCCTTCTCCGAGCTGGTGAGAGCGGAGGGAGGACCGCCGTCGAGCTCCAGGAAGGGGGGAGAGGAAGGAGGAAGGGGAAGGGGACGCGGGCGGGGACGGGAAGGGGCGGCGGGTGAGGAGGTGGAACTGGTGGTGGAAAAAGTCCACGCCGTCCTGCAGCAGGTAGGTGAGGGTAGCTTGCCGGGTTTTGGGCGATTGGCAGAGGCGGTAGACGAGCTCGAAGGCTCCTTCCGCTAGCAAGGGGGCAAGCGTGTGAAAAAAGGGCGCAGACAGGTTGCGGAGGATGCGTTGGAGTCCGAAGTCCAGCGAGGCGGACGCGGAGGGAAAGGAGGAGGAGGAGGCGGGGAGGCTGAGGGGGCCGGTGCCCTCGTCGATCAGGTAACCGAGGAAGAGGTGGGAGACGGTGGCACGATAGGGAAGGAGATTCTAGGGCGGGTAAGAGAGGGAGAGGAGGGAAAAAGGAGTGGGCGGAAACGACATGAGCTTTGAGGCGAGGACCCGGACGCCGGTCAGCACGAGAAGGAACAAACAGGGGGCACCAGGAAGGACAAAGCTAGGGCACCACCTACCTTTAGCAGAAGGTCCAGGACGACAAAATGCACCCATCGGTCCACCTGGCCCCCAGTCAAGGCTTGGGCACCACCCAGCTTGGATAGCAGGGTCATGGCGCGCGGCAGGTTGGTGAGCTCCACCAGCGCCGAGCCCTCCATAGGCAGGATCTCCCCCGTGTAGCACAGGGACTTCAAGACCGCGTCCACCGCCCACTGACGGTGCCCGTCCTCCTCCCCTCCCTCCCTCCCGGTCCCAGTGCCCGGCGCACCCAGGGCTGGCAGGGGTCGGAACATGTCGAGGAGGTCCTGGGGCTGCGGGACGCGGGCCATCAGAGTGCGGAGACAGAGGCTGGCCTGAAGACGGAGGGGGGGATGAACGTCGTAGGCGGAGTACTGGGCGAGGAGGGGAAGGAAGAGGCCTTGGGCAAGGATGGAGGCGGACGGGGAAGCGGAGGAGGAGATGGTGGCGATTTTTCGCCCCCGTCGTCCCTCGGCGCCCCGGCCCATCCCCACCCCCAGCGCCCCGTCGGCATATCCACGCGCGACGATTTCGTTCAAAGTGGCCACCTGGGCCCCCTCAAAAAACGGGTGTTCGACCAGGGTGGTGTGGAGTCGCTTGAATTCCACATCCTTGCAGAGCACGTTGTTCAAGAGCTCGAACGCCACGCACACCGCGTCCTCCTCCCGGGACACTTCGTCGTCCTTTCCCCCCAGACCTGCGGCCCTCCAACTCGTGCCTTCCCCCCCATCCCTGCTCTCCCCTCTCCTGTCCCCACGCCCGCCCCTCCCCATAAGTCCCTCTTCGTCATCAAACACCAGCACGGCTTCGTCCCACGCCTGTGCCTCTCGCAACCTGTTCTGCTTCTCCAACCGCCACGGCCCCGGCGGGCACGCGTCTCCCGAGCTTCTTTCCGTGGTATTGGTCGGGTACTGAATCAGAGGGAGGCCGTTCATATCGACCCGCGGCTGTTCTCCCAACGGCGTGCTGCCGCTGTAGCTTCCAGGCATTGGGGCTGCACTCAGATCCGCTGCCGCGACAACATCCAGGACCAAGCCTAACAGGCCTCCATTGCCTGAGGGAACCCCTCCCCCCGCCCCTGTACTGCTTCCCAGCAGGCGCATCAAGACATGGAAACCTATCGAAGGGCTGTGACCGACCTGCGGGTCCATGTCCCGTTGCGCCTGCCAATGCATCTCCCGACGTTGCCGGCTGTCGACGTGCAAAAGCCGCAGCCGCTCCTCGTCGGGCTCCAAGGGGTAACGCTCCAAGACCAAGATCAACACCCTCAGTCCCAGACTCAAAATCTTCCATTTTTGCGCGGGGTACAGGAACTGCCGAGCAGGGAGGGGAAGGAGGATGTCTTCGATCAGGTACTCCACGTACGGCCAGACTCCGTCTTGTCGGCCTCGTGCCGCCCCCAGATCAAAGGGCATGTCTGCCCGCAACAAGGCGACCAGCAAGAGCAAGAATCCCTCGGTGATGGGGAAGAGCCCCATTTTGCTTTCCACGTCTTCCAACTCGAACCGCAACCCCTCTTTTTTCCCTTGCCGAGGCACCATGCCCAGCATCTCTATGTGCTCCCAGAGCTGCCGCGCCATGCCGTCGGGGAGGGCCGCAAAGGGGGCTAGCGCCCGTAGAAGCGCGCCTTTGAGCTCGGGAGCAAGAGGGAAACTTAGCAGGGAGGTGAGAAGGGGAAGGAGGTGGCTGACGTAGGCCAGGTCGGGGTCGAGGGCGAGGGTGGGCGAAGTGAGGCGTTCGACCAGAAGGAGGACACCCAGGAGGGAAGCACGGTGTACGGGTTGGTTCTGCTGCGCCCGCTGGAGACTATCTTCCAGCACGTATGTAAGCACGTCCCGGTTCTGGCGCGTCTGGAGGGAAAGGAAGGGAGAATAGTCGACGAGGAAATCCATGGTGGCGGCCTTGCACTCCTCGTTGGAGGAAACGGTCATGGCCCCCACCAAACGAATCCACGCGCTCCGCAACGGTGCCTGCGTCTCGTTCTTGATCAACTCCGACAGGTCCTTCACGAATTGCACGGGCTCCAGTTCACCGCCGTCCCGCCCCCCCGCTCGAGTCCACAGTAGACGCTCCCCCACCGCCGGGTGGCTCTCGCCCAGTCGCACCACGAGGGAGACCAACCCTTCCACGGCCGCTCTCCTGTATCCCATGGCGTCTCCGGCCGCCTCCCCCCGAGCAAAATCCACCAGCCTTCGCACCAGGATCCCTTGACCCTCTCTCAAATAGCCGCCTACCAACTCTCCCACGCAGTCGAGGAAAAACATCTGAATGTCTTCCTGCCCCGGGCGGCGCCAGCAGGCCACCATCCCTCGTTCCAGGAAAGGGAAGACAGCTTGGCCCACCGCTTGCGTGAGCAATTCTTTCCGAAGTTCTGGAAGCGTGCGAGGATCCTGGACATAGCCAAGGCGCTCCGACAGCGCCTGGTCCCGGAAGAAGGCCCCCCAGGCCAGGAGGACGACCGCGTGGATGCCGGCATGCGCCCACCCCCCCTCTATCTCCCCTCGGAGCCCGCTCAGGGTCTCGGAAATTCGAGCCTGGGTGTCTTTGAAAGCTTTTTCCTTCTCTTTCAATGTTTCTCGTACCGCCGCAGGAAGCGTGGGATGCGTGGCATGGGCCGTCCTGTACGCTTTCTCGTACGCCTGTTTCGCCTCCGTCGCCGCACGCAAGCCCCCCTCCTCCTCCAAGTACAACAACAAGGCATTGCGTTCGCCCTCCATCCTCCCCCTCTCTGTCAGTTCTTGTTGGCCTGCTCGGGCGTCCGGGTGCGCGGCCAGCCCGTCGAGCGTCATCAGACATGTGACAAGGGTCATCAGCAGGGTCGACAGGGTCTTCAACACCGCCCGTTCCTCCCTGCTCTTCTCCTGTTCTTCACCCACCGCCACCACGCTGAACCTGCCTTTCATATCCTCCGTCAGCAGCTTAACGAGTCCGATGAGTGTGACCGGGGAGGGGTGGGACGCAGGAGGCAGTGAGGACGGAAGGGTCGGGAGGCCTGTGGCTGCGACGCCCTCCTGGGGGAAGGCCGGGAGAGAGAGAAGCTCCGAGGGTAGTATCTGCGTCTGGTAAAAGAGGAAAAACAGGCAGTCGGCTGCTTTCTGGCGCTCTATTTCAAATTCCGTCTCCGCTGCCGACCGCCCCCGGCAGCGTATGTCCCTTGTAATCTTCGATATCCGCTCCATCAGGACCGAGGGCAGTCCCTGGGCAATAAGACTGTCCGTCGCCACCATCACCGCGTGCTGTTTCGCTTCCATAAGTCCCATGCCGATGCGGGCCTGGACTAGTTCCAGCAAGGCGTTCAGGGCGGCGCGTTTCTCGATGAAAAAGAGGGAGCGGGCGGTGGCCTCCAGATCGTGGTGCGAGGATTCCGTTATCATGCTGCTCTGGACACCATGCAAGCCTACGAGTGACGATCGGTACATGTCGCTTCGCATATTTCCTTCCTTTGCCCCTTCTGTCCCTTTTCTTTGCCGTCCTCTTCTTCCCATCTTTTGCTCCACCCACTTGCGGACATCTTCAGCACTTGCAGCCCTGATTAAATTCAAACAATACACATGGTCCAGGTCCAAGTCTCTGCTCAAGGTTTCCACCATATCTATGGCTTGTTGTTGGCGTGCAGGATCTATTTTCACCTTAGCACCGCCCATCTCTGATTCCCCCTTGATGATACGAATGACCAACGCTCTGGAACTGTCGGTCGATGGCGGGTGCAAGCATAGCGGGTGCGGCCGCCACCCGTCATCCCCGATTTTATCACCAATCCTTGTTTCGAAAGGAGGTTCGACGTACAGGCTGAATTGAAAACCAAAGTCAGCGCTTCCCGTATCGTCATGGGGGTGCTCGAGGAAGCATCGAATGGCCTCGTAGAAGCTTGTCATCGGTTTGCGGGGGATCATGGCTTCTACCTGTGGTTGTGGACGAACCCGCCACCTCCACCCAGCAAGAAGCCTCTGCCTCCGTCAACCCTGATGCAGAGGCCTGTGCAAGCGGATTTTGACGCGAATTAGACGCAGCGTGAGTGTTCTGTAATAGGGCCCAATTTCCTAGGCAAGGGAGAAGCCAAAACAGCGAGGGGGCATCGGACGAGCAGATGAGGGGCAGGAGGTTAAAATCCTATATGGAAGTAATTGGGCGCTGGAAAGGAACGTAAATGCAGTTCTACACAAGTCTATTCAATTTCCATTCTATTATTGAATCTTTAAGTACCGTTTGTTTAAACCTTTATAAGCGGAGTGTGTGTGTCACGACACGTGGACCTTCTCTGAGGGACGCAACCTTTTCACCTTCGTCAGACTGCTTTGGGTTTCCTTTCTCATGATTATGACAACAATACTTGCATTTGTGCGACCACTCAAGAACTTATTATGACATTGACAGTAGGAAAAGACAGAAAGGGGACATGTGGACTTCTTCGCTGCAATCATTTTTATTTTACTACCGCCGCGAATGATCGGGCATGGACGTCTCTACAAAAACTAATGAAGATCACTTTCTGCGGCGCGACAAGGGAGCTAGTCCCGAGATACAGAGGTTGTGTCAGTCTAAATGCAAGTACGTTATTCGTCTTTTGGCAGAACATAGGGAAATGAACAATTTTCCGAGGGTTACCGACGCGTACATATATAACACAGACGCTACGCATGCGACATCCAGAAGTGTCTAGAGCGTAACAGCTACCAGGAAAAATCGGTAAGCATAGAGGAGGTACAATTTAGTCTCTGTGCGTGCTTAAGCTGTAAGGTTTTGGCTGAAGGGCCTATCTCATGCCCCTTTTCCCTTTTACACACATGTTATTTATTGGAGCAAAGTGTTGGAAAGAAATAGCTTACTGGGATATTTGTTGCGACAAGATCAAGGCAAAGGACGGGAAAAGTGTGGCAGTGCCACATTCTTGACTTCATTTTGTTGGTGCACTTTCCACTTTAGCTCTTACGCCAGCGAGCCGATCGGGTAAGTGGTAACAGAAATAACAAGAGCATGCAATAAAAAATGTGAATAATGGTGGATGATCTTTTGTTTGCTTTTTTATTTGGTCTTAGATGATGCGCCACCCTCTTCAAACGATTTCTTTAATACGCGGACGTTGACAATGATGTAGCTAAGCGATACGATCGTGTTCGTGTACGATAGTAGTAGTTTAAGCCCATTAAGATCGGTCTGAGCCATGCATTTCTTTATTTTTGAAGTCAAACAACATCGCAAGCCGTCCATCGAACAGATTCGTGAGTTTGACGAAACTATGCGTGTGTGAGTTGCAAGACAATGATTTCGAGAGAAAAACTTGGGGAAATACCGGGACAACTTTTGTATGCCTTCTATTCCCAGTATCTTTCCATGGCGAGTTAAACCCGCAGGACCTTCCATGGCATGTTTAAGTACTGTTACTATCGTATACCAAGAAATGCTTCTCGCGTAGCAAGCTATGCTTGGATTAAGAATTGAAAAACAAGATAAGACAACGTTTCTGAAACTTGATTCTCAGTAGTTATGTTTTGGCTTGGTCTTTTCAATCATGGTCTTTCCTATCACGCATTAGCTAGAGTATCCAATCGTGCAGCCGGCGGTAAGATGATCTTAGAAATTGAGATGTTTGTTTATCGCAGAAGTCTCACGCCACTTTATCTTCCAAGACTCAACTATGCAATTTATGATAAGACAATATAGTGTATCGCTTCAAAGTATAAGCCAAGTCATGTTTCAGCGAGGCTTGGATGGAAGATTAAGCAAGCGAGAAACGAGGGACGGGCTGGGTTGCTGTCAGATCAGACCACGCTCGACTACCCGGATGCAAGCATTCGAGCATGACGTGATGGGGCGATTTGCAACAATTTATCGTGCTTACGGCCATAACATATGAACAAAAATCACATGCTCAGGTTTCATGAGACAGTGTTCGCGATTGGGCGTTGTCGGCAGAACCAAATGTAGAAAGCGGCTGTTGCCCTCGGCATGGAAAGGGAGAGCAAGACCATCATTACCATCCGTGCCACATCCATCGCTGGGGTTTCTACGACCTTTTCACGCCAATCCTGTGCATCTCTTGGTGGCCGCGCCGATCGCTTCGAAAGTTTTGACCACAAGTTATGGTTCAGACGCGGAGGATGATCGGGCAAAGAAAGACTTTCTGGCATTTATAGAGCCAGAGGACCAAGACGTTGCAATTATGGTAATGCGTGATGCGTATAACGCGGCGGCCAAAGGGCAAGAGACGGTAAATAAGGACGCGAAAACACCCGGAGAGGACGCCCTTGAACCATTCATCTTGCGTTCGCTGCCTTCGTCTTCCTCTCTGGAATTTTTTTCGTCTTCACGTTCTTCAGCTCTCGCCACTTTCTGTAACGCCCTGCTGTGCGGGTTAGCACGGGCTAACGACCCCGCCCTTCTGGACAAAGCGTTTGCGTACCTGGGAAAGATGCGAACCCGTCTCCCTCAAGAATTTGCCGAAAGGGCTTTGCCGTCAAATGCGGCCCGGAGTCACATGATACGGACGTGCGCCATATTAGTTCGAGGCGCAGGGCTTTTCCGACACTCCGACACGGGTGAACGACTCGCTGCACCCTCTCCTTCGGAAGGTCCGTCTTTCAATTCTCCCGTCAAAGCAGCATCCGGAGGCAGTAAATATATCAGGTTGAGCGAAATGCTCTTTGAAGAATACTTGCACTCCTCCATGGAAGCCGTACGTCGCGAGCCCAACAACAAGGCCCTTTTTTCCGAATATCTCTACCATACTCCCCGACTACTAAGCTCCATGATATACATCTATTGTCAAGCCCGGGAAAATCGGAAGGCTGTGGCTCTCTTCAACCGGTTGCGGGACCAGACGTTCCCATGTTCGATCGTCCCGGATGGCTTGGCCGTCGCTGGTGTCATCCGGGCGCAAGCTGTCTCCCAGGGGCCGCTCGAGGCCTGGGAGCACCTGCAAGAGTTAAGGAGAGGAAACCCGCCCATTGACGTGGCTACGTTCTTTGGGTTGTACAAAACCTTTGCCTTCTGCATCCTCAGCCATGCGCCCTCGGGGGGACGGCCCGGGGACGCGCTTCACGCATTGGCCCATCGGGTCGTGGAGGACATGCGGGCCCATGGGATCAGGCCGTCGGCGACGCAGTGGCACATATTCATGAAGGTCGAGACGCTGTTCGCGGACTGGGAGCGTATACAGCAGTACATGGCGTGGATGAAGGAGGACGGCTGGTCGTACGGAAGTTACGAGTATGGCATGTTGATCGAGGCGTTGGGAGTGCGGAAGCAACTGGGATTGATTGCGCAGGTCCGGGCCAAGATGGAGAAAGAAGGGATACCCGTCACGTACGTGGTGTACCTGAGCATCATTCAAGCATATCGGAGAGCCTACGACGTGCGGAGCGCGGAAGCTGCTTTCAGGGATTGGCAGAGGGAGCCCTGGCGGGATGAGGAGGAAGTCAAGCATCGCGCCGAGCCCGTGGAGATCGTCACCACGATGATGAAAATATATGCAAAGGGAGGCCTGCCCGAGAAAGCGTGGGCGCTGTTCGTGCAGTACCGGGAGGGAGACGCCATCGGCGGCGAGGAGCCCGGGGAGTGTGACAAGGGTCATCAGC
>NW_005803282.1:0-2394 GCF_000240725.1 Microchloropsis gaditana
TCCCTCCCTCCCTCCCTCCCTCCCTCCTCACGTGGACGGCGAAGGCGTCCTCCACGTGCTGCACCCGTAAATCCTGCCGGATGCTTTTCAACTGGGAGCAGGCATGTGCATAGTCCTCGTGCTTTGCCCAATGGGCTTTTACGCAGCGCAGCGCCTGGAAGAAGAGGGGGGGAAAGGAGGAAAGGCGATGACGCCGTCAGAGAGATGGGAGGGGAGCACCATCAGACTATGACTGGCTCACGGAGACCCGCATGCTCCCTTTACAGAGCCACTGCTGCTATTTTTATCTTTCTTTTTTTCCTTTGTCTATCGCCTTTTTGTCCCCTCTTCCTCTTCCTACCTCCTGCAGTACAGGTGGCGGCCGCACCAAGGCAGGGTCGAAATCGTCCGCCGACCGCGTGTAGTCTTTCTCCACCACAACACAAGTCCCCACCACTGGCCCGTACCGCACTTGGCCTTTCCGAGATTCTTTCTTCTTCAGCGTCGCAGGGTGTGTAGAAGTGGAGGGTGAGGGCACCGAGGTGGACAGGGAGGGGCCGAAACGAGCCGCGCGCGCTTGGCGTCGACGGAGCTCCTCGGGATCGGCAAAGGAGGAGGCTTGACTGATTGCCATGGAATTGCTCACTTTCATCCCTAAGTATTTTGTCAGCTGAAACCGACCAGGAGGCTTAAGATGCTGACATTTTGCGGGCAGAACGACTCGTAAACTTTGTTTCAATGCTTCTGGAGCTGGCAGTATTATTGCTTGAAATATCTGCTGATGCCCCATGGAATGTGTTAGATGAAGCATTCGACGAAGTCCTGAGCCCAATATATCGCCGTTTGCTTGTCATCACTCGTATCTTGCTAGAGCGCATTGAAGTAAGTCAACAGATTTTAACCCAGGATAACTGCCGTTTCCGCTTCTTTCCTACTTACCTTCTTTCGCGCTTGGCTGTGGTCTTTTCCATCAATCGATTCATCAACCTGGTCAAAGCTGCAACCACCTGCGAAAATAAAAGGAGCAAGATACAAGTGAGGCCTCATCGTGTATAGTTCTGTTCATCACAAAGGAGTCCCACACTGCCCGCGTCAGGATGTTGAAGCATCGCCGAAATCGCCAACAAGGATCTTCGTCTTGGCAGCCTTGTCGAAGCACAAGAAGCGAAGCGTGGGGTGGAAATCAATTTTTCTCGAGAAGTAAGACCAAGACGACTCAACAAATACTACTTGTATCGCTAACACGCGGTCAGCTCATGCATTTGCCCATGTGTGTTGAATTAAAAAGCGTGTAAAAGTTGGAAATATACGTTAATGATGAACATTAAACGTCCCAAAGTTTGTTTGTGCTCAAGGTAAATTATCTTAATAAGGATATAAGAATAAATGATATAGTACTCGAGGTACAGGTCTCCTAATCTAGTTGAGGTGTGCGATCTCACATACTGATGATCGTCATTTATGTAGGTAAAGCCATTGCATTTTACACACGAGAAAAATTCCCACTATACGGATGCCGGCGAGTATTGATGACCTGTCATACCCAATAATGAGAGCCAGTAGGACGTTGGGACGTACCTTGCACAAATAAAAGTACAGACAACAGCTGGGAAGGCAGAATAAGCGAGTAGGAGTGTCAGCAAAAAAATACATAATTCGCTTGCTTACTTCACAGTGTAAAGACTGAACTATCTACATTAAGCTGCAATTGCATTTTTCGGACGCTTCACTCCCCACCTTTCAACATGGGTCGTCAAGCATATTATCAGAGTTTTCCCCCACCAACGCTCCACACTCCTCAGTATTCCCACCTAGTCTAGTGCCTTCCGATCTCCTTCTGTCCCTCATTCCTTCTCGATTTCAGAGCCTGCAAGCCCACATGCCCCGGATTGGGCAAAAAATCGTTCGCAAAGAACGTGTAAGACACCCGGTTGCGTTGCAGGAATGGACGCAAGGACGGGTCCCGGGCGCAATGGTCTCGAAAGCAGTCATTCGAGAGGACGAGGGCGTTCTGGTCGAGGGAAACGGGGACAAGGGTGAGTCAACAAGGGCAAGTAAACACGAGGATGGGGGCCTGAACGTAAGAAGGACCTTTTTTTTAAAAAGGAGCACTTCAAAAACCAAGATGAGAGTGTGCGGGTGACGTTGGAAGGCAGGGAGCTGAGCGACACACAGAGGATGTCGCCCTTCCTGTCCGCCCTTTCTCTCTCCCACCCTTCTCCCCTCCCTCCCTCCACCCATGCTTCCCCCCCGCTGTCCCGTACCTTTTCCCGCGCGAACTCCAAGATGTAAAGGTCGTCGTTATCCGTGGGCGGGATGGTCGCCAACCACCGTCTATCTACCATGGACTGCAGGGATTCCTGGGCCTCTGTTTGCATCATCACATTTCCACCCCCGCCTTCCCGCCCTCCCGCC
>NW_005803282.1:6209-6581 GCF_000240725.1 Microchloropsis gaditana
GGGAAAGGAGGGACGTAAGCAAGGGGAGGAGGGGAAAGGGAAGAAGGGAGGAAGGAAGGGGAAGTGAGTTCAAAAGTTTCGAAAAGACGTCGAAGTCAATGCAACAGAGGCAAGCTATGGTTGACGGGACGAATATTGTTCTTTCCTAGGGCTGCCCGTTAGGATCGCCCTCCTCTTCCTCCTTCTCTTCCTCCTCTGGCGGCTATCTCTCCGAACCCGTTCTTTGTCTTCTCCTTTCTCCCTTCTTTTTGATTTCGCTTTTTTTTGGCCGCCTGTTTTGTCTCTTTTTCCTTTTCTTTTCTCTTCTTCTTGCTGCTGCCTTTCCCTCCCCCTTCCGGCCCTCCTCCTCCTTCCTCTCTCTCCCTCCCTCCC
>NW_005803282.1:6591-16399 GCF_000240725.1 Microchloropsis gaditana
CTTCTCTCTACTCAGGCCGAGAAAGGAGGCGGAAAAGCCCGGGCGAAAGGAAGCGAAGGAATCCAGGCTGTGCGACGTCGTATCACCGCAGTGAACGCCCTCGCCTTGCTGGTGACGGCGGGACGCATCAACGTCCTTCCAGCCCGCCACCCTGCCCTCGCCCAATCCCTCCATCGGCTCCTCCTCCAAGCCATGCAAGCGGAGAGCATTCTGGTCTACGAAGTAGCCGCCGAAGTCGCGGGGCTCCTCCTCCGCTTTCTCTATCCGCTTTCCCCTGAAGGCGAGGAAGAGGTTGGGGGGGAGGGCAAAGCCAGGGCGGGCGGATATCATGAGGAACAACGGCCGCACCCTCTTGTCCCCAACGTGGATCCGTGCGCGCAGGATCTGCCCCGGCAAGTTCGTGACCTGCTGCTGACTCGCATACTGAGCACCGGAGATGTTGACGCCAAGAAAGGGGAGCCGGGGCCGCGGTCCGTGGTTGCCTTGGTAGGTCGGGGGAGGGGGGGGTTTAAGGAGCTGTTGGACGGGCGACAAGGGCGGGAAAGTCGACGTTTTTGGCTGGCGGTCGTGGCGATGTTAAGGAAGGTGCAACGCATTCCTCCCAAAACCATGGCGAATCTTTTGGAGGCACTGGCCGAATCCGACGCACCCCATGACTTGACACTCCTAGAGGAGGTACTGCCCTTCCTTCCTCCCTGTTTGGTAGACACGAGTCGAGCGTTCTTGCGAGGAGCATGGCGCCCTGGCGTACAATACGGAGGCATTTGTCTTCTGAGGCGGGGGCTGAGGAAAATGATGGAAGGAGGGAGGGAGGGAGTGGAAGAGGGGACGGAGGAGGGGCGGGGAGGGAGGCAGGAGCAAGTGGCGCGCATCCTGCTGGTAGGAGGCCTCTTGGACGAAAGAGGCGAGGTACCACACAGGTATGAGCCACATTCAAAGCCGTGCTTTTCCCCTCTCCCCTCTCTCGACCCCTCAGTATGTGTCATTGTCGCCTCCATCCTGGGATCTCATCCCCCCACCTCCTATTCCACTGCGTTGTTCCCTTCTATGTGGTCGCTGAAACCATCCCTCTTCTTCGCCCCCTTTCCCACCCCAACCCGGTTTCCGTTCTCCTCTCCTCCCTCCGTCCAGCCTCATCACCTTAGCCGTTAATCCCCAAATAACCGACCTGGAGGTCCGTGAGGAAGTGTTTGGTCTCCTGATGGACCTTCATCGTTTCTTCTCCTCCTCCCCTCCCTCCGTCCCTCCCTCCGCCCCTCCCCCCACGCATCATCGAGCCTCATCACCAGGACAGGAGGGCAAGGAAGGGAAGGGGTTGTCCCCCTTACAAGAGGAGGTTCAGAGACGCCTCTCACTCTGTCTGATCAGAGGCCTCTCCGATCCCGATGACCGAGGGCTCGAGGCAGGGGAGGAGGAGGGGACCGAGGTCGCAAGGGAAGGAGGGAAGGAGGAAGGGGTGGTGCCTGCCCAAAAAGGAATCCGGCGCCGCCTTATCGCTTTTTGGGGTTCTTTGTCCTCCGCCCCATCCTCTCTTCCTCCCACGTCCCCTGTGACCAAGTTGCAGTTCCTCCTCCGCAACCTCCACCACCCGAGTAATCCCAGCGCTTTCCTGCCAACGACCACTTACCTCTTACTCTCCCTCTCCCTCGCTTCCCCCGCTGCGTCCTCCCTCCTCTTCCCGCAACCGTTGGCGAATGTCAAGTTCACCGACCTGCCCCTTTCCTTCCGACCCTCCCTCCCTTTCTCCCTCCCTTCCTCCCTCCCTTCCGCCATTTCCACCATGTCCCCCCTGTTCTCCTTCCGGCGCACTTCGGCCCTCTTGTCGCAAGCCACCCAGAGAGAAGGAAGGGGAAGGGGAACAGAGAGAGGGAAAACGGCATCGGGCGGTGTGACCGGATGGATACGGGCCACTCAGGGGGACAGCCAGGGAGCATGGGCTCTGACACAAGAGGGAGGAGAGGAAAGGGCAGGAAATAGAGGCGGCGGACGAGGAGGGAGCGGGAGAGGGCGGGAGAGAGGGCATCAATTTACGACGGTTTCAGGTGTTGCATCCCAAGCAGGGTCCAAGGAAAGTGCCTTGATGGTTCGAAAGGCGGGTGTAACGGGGGGAGAGAGGGTGGGAGGGAAAGAGGGAGGGACACAGGAAGGAAGGGGTTTGATGCCTCCACCGCCGCCCAGGAAGTCGAAAGGATTGACCTGGGAGGACAAAATGCGGGCGGGGCTGGAAGGAGGGGAGGAGGGAGGGCGGGGAGACGGTGCCAGGGAGGAGGAGGAGGAGGAAGAGGGGAAGGAAGGAGGGAGGCCGGTGGTGCTGTACCGGCGGTATCGGGAGGGAGAACTTCCAGACATTCAAATTCCCGCGTCAGACATCATCCGACCCTTGCAATTATTGTGCCTCCGCGACGCAGCCATGGCTCGGACGCTTTTCGCGGCGCTTTTCCCGCCCCTCTACGCGCAGGCCTCGGGAGGAGGATGGGAAGGAGGGCGGAAGGGAAGGGGAGGAGGGAAGGCGGCCATGGTACAGGCGATGAAGCGGGCACTGGAAGGGTCGATGAGGGAGACGGACTTGGTAGCAGGTGTGTTAGCGGCCTATAGGGCGGCCATGGACATGGAAGGGAGGGAGGGAGGGGACGAGAGAGGGGAAGGGATGGAGGTGGAGGCGGAGGAGGGGGTCGAAGAGAAGGAAGACAGGAAGAAGGATGGAGAAGGTGTGTTACCGGTGCACCTGACTGCAGAATCGGGCTTGCAATCCTTGAATTTCCAAGCGGCGATTCTAGTGCTTGAGGAGGAGGTCGTTCGAAGGGAAGGCATGGAGAGGGTGGCTGGTAGGGGGAGGAGGGGTGAAGGAGAGATGACGGGCACGGGAAGGAAGAAAGAAGGATCGTCCTCGACGTTGGAAATATGGGTAGAACTGATGCGGCTTTATCGGGCATTGGGGGAGGGCGATGTGGTGCGTGGGCTGGTGGAGAGGGTTGTCGAGGAGGAGGGCGAGAAGGAAGGCGGGAAGGAGGGAGGTGAGAAAAGTGCGATGACCAGGACGCGACTGGCGGTGGCCAGTGAGTCAGAAGGACATTGGGAAAAGGCGCTGGAGCAATACGCGAAGCTCTTGGAATTATCGGAGAAGCCGGAAGGAGGGAAAGAGGGGGGGGGGCAAGACAAGGAAGTAGTGGCTTTGTGGCATTCGCGTCGAAGGGAGTGCCTCCGCCGGCTGGGAGAATGGACACAGCTTCAGGATGAAATCGAGGCTGCTGTACAGCCAGCCA
Organism: Microchloropsis gaditana; assembly: GCF_000240725.1. Classification (NCBI taxonomy): domain Eukaryota; class Eustigmatophyceae; order Eustigmatales; family Monodopsidaceae; genus Microchloropsis; species Microchloropsis gaditana. Next base: position 9,855 of record NW_005803282.1, read on the forward strand.
AGCAGCATTCATCGGGAGCTGGCTATTCTATCGAAGCCATGTCAATAAATGGGATATACGACAAGCTTTGGTCTCTGGAAGAGGTCTGGCAAGGAGGGAGGGAGGGAGGTGGGGCTGGAGGGGGAGACGTGCTCGCGATGTGGATCGAAAGCTTGGTGCATCGCTTCTCTGCCGCATGTCTAGGTCAAGAGGAACAGGAGAAAGCAAGGGGAGGAACCTCCAGCGCCCTCAACCTCCAAGAAGCCCTGCTCCTTGTGGCCGATGACGCAGACGCCGCGCGTCGCCAGTGGCTGGCTTCGGCCCATCCTTCCCTCCTGGCCTCCCTCCATTTCTTCCTCAGGGATCAGGTACATGCCCAAGCATACGTTGAGCAGGCGTACCGCACATTCATGCGGTCTTGGAAAGGCTTGGATCCCTTAGCTGGGGCGGCGCGCCGAGCTCAATTGGAGGGGTTGGAGTACTTGGTGGAAATGGAGGATGCCCTGCGCATTTCTCGCACGCTCCCTCCTTCCTTGTCCTCTTTCCCTTCCTCCTCTCTTACCTGGTCCCTTTCTTCGTGGGAGGGGAAGCGTCTGTTGCGGGGCTGGCAGCTAGCCCCTGCGCCTGTGATGGAAAAGGACCCGCCCTTGGTCTGGGCGGATATTGGCATGTTACGCGAATGGTCTTTGTCCATCCCTCGGGAAAGAGACGGCCATGCCCCAAGTCAAAATGTAGACGAGGAGCAGGATATGCGAGACTTTCGACGGGAGAGGTATTGGCATCATTTATCCTTTTGGCAACGTGCCGCCAGGGCTGCCGTCAAAGAATGGGGCGAGGGGGGAGTGGCGATGAAATGCTGGGAGAAAGCGAAGGTAGCCTTCCGCAATTGGAAGGTCCTGGTCGATGCAGAGGAAGAAGAGGACGGCGAAAGGATCGAGACCCTGGTGGGAGCCATGCTCTCCAACGTATGGGCCGCGCAGATTCGATTGTTTGTCGAGTTGGACAAGTGGAAATTGAGGCAGGCGGTGGATGAGGGAGGGAGAGGAGGCGCCGCTGTCGTGGAAAGAGTGCTGTGGGGCCGGGCAGCGAAGGCGATACGACAAAGATTGGTGAGTTTGGAAGGTCGAGAAAGCGGGTCGCAAAGCCGGCGCGCATGGATGGAAGTCATGCAACTCAAAGCAGAATGGTTCGAGATGGCCTCCGGATTCGTGACCAAGCGGATAAAATGGGAAGTCGGTCAGGAGAGGGAAAGAGATGCTTTTCTTTGTTCGATCGCAAAGAGCTATTGGAAGGTGTGGAGAGGGCAAGAAACTCAGGATGAGATTGCAGGTTTTAATGTAGCAAGCCTGCGCCAGGACTGGCTACATGAGACGTACCAAGCATACAGGGCGGTCATGACTGAAGAGAAGGAGGGAAGGAGGCGATGGGGAAGAGGCACCCGGACCGTGGCACGGAGGGCTGCAAAATTCGCACGCTTCTGTGACAGGCTTGTGAGAGAGCGGAGGGAGGACATGGCACAGGAAGGAAAGCAGGGAGGAGAAAGCGAGCACATTTTCTCGCCCGCCGCGCTGACAGCACAGGCCATGGCGCGATACTTGGAAGCTCTGACATGGTGTCCTGCCGAAGCCCCGGCAGCCTTACCCCGCCTTGTCGACATGATTCGCGAATCCCACGACCCCTACGAGCCACAAACCAATGCCCGGGTCGCCCGCGAGGTCCTGCAGAAATGCGCCGGTTCGGTACCGGCTTGGATCTTTCTGCCAGCAGCCTCCCAGCTCTTGGCTGGGTTGGACGCGCCAGAAGCTGAGGCAGTCTTGCCGGTGCTCCTGCGGCTTGCTCAGGCCTACCCACAGGCCCTCTTTTACCCCTACCGCGTCGCAAAACCTGGCTTCTCTTCCATGGCGTATGCCCAAGAACTGGATCGTCTTCTTCAGCTCCCTGCTTTGGAGCGTTTTGTGGAAAATGTGGCCATGCTGGTGTCTTTTCCGGTCGCCTGGCGAGCTATTTTAGGCCGGATCCGCTCCCTGCTGCAGGTGGGAGATGTCCCGCAGGAGGAAGTACAGCATGTGTATGCCGCGTGGAGGGAGACCTTAACGGAGAGTCCTGCGGAAGATCGGGGACTATACACGTGCGGCTGGATGAAAAATGAGGTAGCCAAGCGGTTGGATCCCAAATTGGGTCGTAGGGGTGAGCATTTAAATCGACAGACCCTTAAGGAAGTGGCCAGCGACTTGGCATTGAACGTCCAGGGCACGCCGAAGCATACGCAGGAGCGCATTGAGAGATACAGTCTCTGGCTCGCACGGTATCGTATGGAATGTGGCGACGGCGATCATAAAATCGAGATCCCAGGACAGTACGATCGAAAGTACGGGCGATGGGAGAGCCCACCCAGGCCCGACCTGCACGTTCATCTGGTGAGCATCGATCCCTTGGTAGAGACGCGTACCTCCAAACAACTGCCGAGGAAGATTGTGTTGCACGCGGACAATGAAAAGAGCTACCCTTTCCTGGTGAAAGGTGGGGAAGACTGTCGGAACGACGAAAGGATCGAGCGGTTGTTCGAATCCATGAACGGGCTCATGGCCGCCGACACCGCTTGTGCTCAGAACGGGTTGGAGTGTCAGACGTATAAGATAATTCCCCTCTCCCCGAGCCTGGGGTTGATCGAATGGTGCTCGAATACGATTGTTCTAAGGTTGGCCATCGAAAAAGGGAGTCGCCGTCGGGGTGCTCAGCTCGCGGTCTCTGAACACGACCATAGGGGAAAGCGGGGGCATCCGCCTCGGACCTCGGAAAGGTTCAAGGAAGAGAAAGAAGATTCCTTTGAGGTCCTGGCGCAAGACTATGCACAGCTCTACCCATCTGTGATGGATTATCACACCGGGTATCGAACCCTGTCTCCGAGCAAGGCGGGCGAGAAACTTGCCGCGTTCCATGCCCGGGTTCCCTGGAATGGCCTCCGTCAGTACTTGCTCCTGCTCGCTCCCAGCCCCGAGGTCTTTTTGACCTTGCGCAGGACTTTCGCCAAGAGCCTCGCTGCTTTTTCCATCTGTTCCTACGTCGTGGGCGTAGGCGACAGGCACCTGGAGAATTTCTTGCTGGACACCCGTTCGGCGTGTGTCGTGGGAATCGATTTCGGAGTCGCCTTTGGGATAGGGGCGTCCGCGTTGCCAGTGCCCGAGCTGATTCCTTTTCGTCTGACGCGGCAGATGTTGAATGTCCTGCGGCCGTTGGATAGCGAGGTAGGTAGGGGGCAGGTCTGTGATTCAGGGAACAAACGCGCCCTTTCATGCCCCTTGCGGCCACAATGATCCGTACCTGACCTTGTTTCTCCCCCAACTTTGAACTACGCCCCCACAGGGACTCCTGCAAATTGCCATGCAAAAAGTGCTTCACGCCCTTCGGCGGGGCGAAGACCTTCTCCTCCCCACCATGGAGCTCTTCGTTCGAGACCCCATTTGGGACTGGGCGGGCGCGGCGGGCGGGCAGGGCGCGGACAAGGAGATTGCTCCCTTGTCCGCAGGGGATAGGAGGAAAAACCTCACAGGAAGCAGTACCACCCAAAAAGAAGCATTTCGAAAAGTAGGGCTGGCCAGGGCAAAATTGCAAGGGGCCAACCCCAGGCAGGTGCTACTGCACGATGTGGAAACGAATCCCCACGTGGTCCGATACGGGAGCTTCGATGGCATTCGACAGGCAGTGGAGGGACAGCTGGGGAGGGCACGGACCCGGTGGTGTCCAAGTCGAGGGGAGAAAGGAAAAGGAGGAGAAAGAGGGAAGGGGAGGGAAATGGACATGCTGACAGTGGCAGAGCAAGTGGAGGTGCTGATAGACCTGGCTACGGATCCGAACGTGCTGATGCGGCAGTACGTAGGGTTGGCGCCCTACATGTAAAAAAGGAGGGTAGACAGCCAGAGGGTGGAGGGATCGGTGGAAAGATCGGAAGGGCTTGATGTTGGTGCGGTTGGGAATGGGATACCCTCGGCGGGAGGACAAAGGCAGCTCAACACGACATGGGGCGGCCGTCCATTCATGAGACTGGGGCGATAATATGTGCATAAATATATATATATGTGCTTTATAATGTAGCTTGTAGAGGTACAAAGATGAACGGTGATTGTCCGATGAAGGGCGCGAAATGCTTTGAAGACATGCGGCTCGTTGTGAAAGGGGGAGGGGAAAGGGGGGGGAGGCAGGAGAGAGATACACGGGGCAGGTCACGCACAGACTTCTGCACAGAAGGGGCAGGAATCTGAGCGTGTAGCAAAACGTTTCAGGATACTAAGACGCAGGGTGCCGGGACGCTCTGCGCTTGCCCCCTGGGAGCGACGTGGCGCGCGGAAGGAATGAATCCCTGGGATTTGGGGGGGCTCTTTGAAGAGAAGGAAGTACCACCGGGCGCGTCGCCCTTCTACCCTCATGTTACCTTGCTACACATGGATCGGAGACAGGTCTTGGCATTCTTTGCTTTGTTATTTACACCGCTCACTTACATTCCCCCCGAGGGCCTCTTTCTTCCCCCTCCCGACATTGGCCTCCCTGCCTTATCTCATGACACTAGGATTGACAGACACCAGGTCAAGGTCTTCCCGCACCCCATCACCCCTCTCACCATCACGCCGCCTAACACCCTCAAGCCTGCCGGTCCCCCCGGCAGGAAAGCGAGCAGGTACCACACAAAAGCCCCAATTTGAAATCCCGTGGAAGCGACCACCCAAAGGTAGCTCCGCAAGATCAAGGAGGCGTACAAGGTGAGAACCAAAGAGCCCAGGTAAGCGACGGCGAACGGGAGGCGTTCCCATACCAACAAGGATTGCAAATGGACGCGGGGGCCGACCAGGACCGAGAAACTTCCCATGGTACACAGGCTGCCCAAGGTTGCACTCAGTGCAAATTTGGCGGGTCGGAAGACGATGACAGGAAGGCCCACGAAGAAGGCCAGGAGGTAGAACAAAATGCCCACCAGCAGCAATGCCACGAAACCCCGCAGACGTGCACCGTAGTTCAAGGTGCTCTCCACAGTGGCCTTCGCCCCTCCTACGAGGCCTCCGTTTCCCTCCCCGTCCCCACGGATGCTGGTGATAAACCGGTCGGCAAAGCCAGAGACTTGGTCGTGGGCATCCCCCAGGCCCCTGTCACGGAAAAAACGGCCCACGTTGCCAAGCAGGCCAGATTCGATGTCGCCGTTTCCTGTGTGTCGATAGTGGGAATGGGGGAGAGGAAGTCAGTTTCACGCATCGGAAGGCTAAGAGGGGAGACAGGAGCGCGCAGGGAGACGGACCGACGGACCATGTCGATGTTTGAATCGATAGGTGGGTCTTTTCTTTTTCATCATTCGTGCGTGTGGGGACACCGAGGACGACGGGAGAGGTCTAATGCCGCGCCTCAGATCTCTCATACTCGAACCAGTACCATTTAGACACCCTCTCCTATCTGTCCTGCACCCATACCTTCTTCTTGCCGTTGTTGAGCCGCGTATTGCGTGTACCAGTCCCCAAAGGACTGGCTCCCGCCTCCTACTGCTGGATTTGTGCCACCAGAGGTCTTCATCCTTATGTGCATCCACTTCCCCCCGATGCGGTGACTGTCGGAGGCCAGGGGGTGGGAATCGATGCGCACGTGAATGCAATGTCTACAACGACAATGCTGGCCGTGCGGAGGCAATCCAGAGCACAAGAATGGTGTATAGCCTTCTTGTTTACGGGAGGGGTTTTTCTTTTTCCCTCTCCCTGTGTATAAAGTGTAAGTGCTTCGGTGTGTCTACTACACCCCTCGCTCGACTCGCTGAGGAATTGAATGCCCACTCAAATGTCTCGCTCCGTCCCCGTGAACCGAATTATCCATGCTCATGACCAGCTTTGAGTATACAGTGTCATCGCAACTTGATGTACTCGTTGCTAGGGACTACTGTGTGCGCAGTGATTGACTTCCCCCCCCACCTGTCCTCATCTGACACAGGACGGAGCTTTTCGACGCCAGACGTTCCTCTCCCCACGTTCCACCACGATGTCCTCCCAGGTAAACACAGCACCACGAAAATTTTTTTCTTGCTTTACACGCATGTATAATAAATGGCGGGAGGCACATATTTCCGTGTCCTCCTCCTTCGCGCAGCGACCTTTAGCGTTCCTTCTGACTTCCTCCTCGATCATCCAGACCCCGTACTATAGCCCCGTTAATCCAGCGGCTTTCGGCACGCTAGCCTTGATTCTGATCGGGTCTGGTTTGTCCTTCATGGCCTTATTTTTTGTGTACGAGATGAAGGTAAGCAACGCGAGGGAGTGCGAGGGTCCGGTCCTCATCGGATTCTAGGGGAATCCGGAAGAGCCCTCTCGCCTCGCGTCCTCCGCCCGCTTGCCCTCCCTGGTGAGTGGCCTCTCACAGTTCACTTTCTTCTCTTTTCCTCGTATTCTCTTGCCACAGGTCTCGCACGACCACAAGAGCCGCTCCCTGGTCAAGGAGCTTTTCATGGCCACCCTGTCCTCCCTCCTCCTCGGCTGTGGCACCCTCTTCCTGAAAGAGATGCTTTTCTTTGTTCGATCGCAAAGAGCTATTGGAAGGTG
>NW_005803281.1:0-229 GCF_000240725.1 Microchloropsis gaditana
TATCATCTTCCCGTGGATCCGCGTCCGGAAGATGCTCATGGCGCAGGGCAAGGGCGTCCGAGAGGGAGAAGAGGGAGGGAGGGAGGGAGGGAAAGAGGCAACGGTGTTGTTCACGTTGCAGAAGACATTAAGGGACGAGGGTGTTCCGGGGCTGTACAGAGGTCAGGACGTTCTCTCCCCCCTCCCCATTTTGTCTGCTCTGCTCGAATCCTCTGAACCCTCCCTCCCT
>NW_005803281.1:239-4596 GCF_000240725.1 Microchloropsis gaditana
TCGCCCTCCTTCCTTTCCTCCCGCCGGACCGTCATCTCGTCATATTCTGGCACGTCGATGTCGTTGTCGTCGCTGTCCCCAACGAGCAACAGGTGCGTGAGCTCGACCGTCCAGATGGCCAGGGCCCCCGTGTAGGGCTTGAAGACGGGGCGGAGGTGGGAGTTCGATGCCTGCAGCGAACGTGAAAGGCAATGGGTGGGAGGCGCGTGGGGCGCGGGGAACAAGGGCGGAGGGGATGGGGAATGCTTACGACAGAGAGTAATAGAAAATGCTAGAAAGCAATTGAGACACGAAACTGGACAAGGACAAAGGAACCATGGAGAGCGAAAGGGAGTGGGGGAAAAAGACGACGGGCTGCCCCTCTCAACCCACTTGCAACAGCGGCGAAGCTCTTGGACCGGCCAGGACCGCGTGATACAGCGGCGAGGAAGAGGGAGGACGGGCTCTTTTCAGGTACGCGCTGTGAAAACGCGAGGCGACTGTGGAGAGGAAAGAACTAGAATAGGAGGTGGAAGAGGCGCCCAGGGGGGCAGGACGCGCGGGGCCGTTCGCAGAGATCGCCTCCTCGCCACGCGGGAGCAGGCTGATCTCACAGGCTCTGTCCCTTCTTTTCCCCCTCTCGTGTCCCCCACCCTCCCCACCACCCACTGGCTCCGCTGCTTCCATGGCCGCTGCGTCTTGCCTTCCCTCCTTCCCCACCTCCCGCCCGGGCGCTGGGGGATCCCTCCCCTGCAAGGCCGACGCGGGTAGAGGGGGAAATCCCTGTGGCCCCTGATGCTGCGGCGGTACAGGCTTGCTTTCATGGTTGCGAGGCTTCCTCCTCTCGACCTCCTCGTCTCCGGTCGTCTCGTGCCGGAGTCGGGAGAAGACGCGAGGAGGCTTACCACGACCCGGCGAGATTTCGTGGCTGGCGGATGAAGAGGAGAGGAGCATGGAAGGAAGGGAGGAGGAGGAGGAGGAGCAGAGGGATAGCGAGGGAAGGTGGGGGGAGACCTGGGGCACGGTGTTGAAGCCGATGATGTCGGTGTTTAATTTCAGGTCCACGCGGCAGACGACGGGTCGGTGGTCACTGTCGAAGAGAGGTGGGGATGTGGGGAAAGGGAAGAAGATGCTCAGTCCGGTGGGGGCTCGAGTCTTGGTCCGTCATCCGCGACACCATTCAGTCACGCCTCTTGGTTCGAGCGCTCCCTTCCCTCCTTCCTTCCCGCCCGTCGCCCTTTTCCTCCGCCGGACCTGCCCGTAATGGCGTCACACATGTCGTAGCCCTGGATGAAGACCCGGGGCCCGACGTCGGGCAGAGCATGGAAGAGGATACGATCTAGACAGAGAAAGGATAAGGGGGGGAAAGGGGAAAGGAAGGGAGAAAAAAGGAGGCGATGAGCGGACAAGACGGTCTGAGACCTCCGGCCCCGTCTCTCAGCTTCCCCCCCCGTTGGTGCCACCTGTGTAGGAGGGCGGACGCGGTGTCCATCCGCTTTTCTTCGAGAAGGCCTTAAGAGTAAAGCATTTCTCCAGAAGGGAAAGCTGGGTGAAATCCCCCGCGCTCGCACCGGAGACCCATCGAAAGGAGGGCGGGAAGCGAATGGGTGCCTGACACGGTGGGGGGAGGGAGGGAGGCGGAAACAGAAGGAAAGAGGATGACGAAGTTGTCAGGGTCTTGTATCCGGATATATACAGATAGCACCGTCAGCTAATATGGCCAGATGCTCGGCTTTGCCTTCCCTCGCCCGCTCCCCTCCTCCCTCGTGCTCCGCTCTGTCTCGCGACCACACATCGTTTCAGCGCCATACAACACTCCTGTACCCTTCCTTCCTTCCACCCCCCCCATCTTTCCCTCTCCGTCTCAGCTACCTCGTGGAAACCGAAGAGCAGGTCGCCCGTCTCCATAGCCCGAGAGAGCTCGTCGCACTTCCCGATCCACGACCAGGCGTCCATCAATTGCCTCTCCTTCCTCCCTCCTTTCCTCCCTCCCTTGCTCCTTCCTTCCCTCCCTTCCCCCTCGCTCGCTTCTCTGGACAGGTAAAGGGCCTCGGCGGCCGTGAAACTGATGTGACGCTGGCGCTTGTTCGCGAGCCTAGACGGGGCAGGGAGCATGGACGATGGAGAATCGGAGGGGTAAGCGGAGGGAGTGAGGTCGCGGCCTGCGGGAGAGGAGGGTGCTTCCTGCTCCTCGGCGTCGGCTGCGTGCGTCTCGCTTGGAAGGGAAGTGACGTGGTGGGGAAGGGAGGCGGGGGGTATGTCCACGGGAAGAAGATAGTTAGGTTGGCGGGTGGAGTGCACGCTGCTATGATTGCGAGTGCATCCCAATACATCCACAGGCTGGCTTTGCTCGTGCTGGCAATGTGATTCCTCTTTTCCCGGCTTTGGAGAGCTTGGCTCCAGGAAAGCCTCCTGCTTGGAATCTGCCACATCCCTTGCGGGAGAGGTTGGTGCCTCGACCCCGTCTCTGTCGCTGCCCGCGCGCTCCATTTCCTCTTTCCCGCCCTCCTGCCACTCGCTTTCTTCCTCCGCTTCCCCGAACATCAAGCTGCGGTACCGACAGTCGCGCCAAGTCCGATCCCTCCCTGTGCCTATCCCTTGGCGTTCATTTCCACCCTTGTCAAGCGCTACCGCCCTGGGCCTTTCCCGGTCGCGTCCTTTTGGCGACGCCGTCTGGCTCTGCCACCAGGCGGCCTCCACGGCGGCGGACTCGCTCACGCGTCGGAGGATGTCCTGAGGATGGCAGGGAAACCAGCAGGGAAAGAGATGAGAAAAAGAGACGAGAAAAAGAGGTGAGACATACCCCCAAAGAGGCTGGGACAACATGGGTTGTCTGAACATGAAGCGGTCTTAAACGCTGACATGGATCCTACCAGAGGCTTGGCCGTGAGCCGGTAATTCAGATCCCCCAGGAGGATGGCGACATCGTGTTGCAAGTGCGCGTCGAAGTCTTCGTTATCGTAGGTCAGAGAGAGCTGCTCGTGGGACAGGGAGGGGAAAAGGGAGAGGAGCCAAAGAGAGGGGCTGTCAGTTGAAAGAAGGGTAGAAAGACCTAGCCGCGCAACCACTATTTGGCTTTTCCAAATAAGGAACTGCTACAGGATTCCATTACAGCTTACCAATGGAGGGTCAGACCTGAATGTACACGTTTCATTTCTGTTTTCCCTCACATACCCTTCCATTCCCCTCAGCTATCCACTCTCTTGCCCCCAAGAGCCTCACCTCTCGAAGCGTCTGCACGGCGTCTTGATTCCGCCTTGTCACGCGAGAATGACCGTGCTTGTCGGCGGCGAAATGGGCCGTGATGCAGGCGATGGACAGGTCATGGTACCTGCAACGCGAGCAAAGGAATCCGAGAAAAGGAATAAGACGAGGCGGCAAAGGATGTGGGATAGACGCCTTACGTGTCATCCAAGGGATGAGACACGTGGAGATGGAAAAAGATCTGTCTGTGTACGTTCCTCCCCTTGTTCTTGGTCCACACTCGCCGCTCGCAAACCTGGCTCCTATGTGATACGCTCCCCTCCTTTCCCCCCGCGTCCCCCCCTTAATTCCTTCCCTCCCTCCCCTCCCTCCCTGCATACCTGACTGACAAGCCAACCGTGCCCTTATTTGCAGCGCGGCCCATAATGCCGAGACTCATACCTGTATTGACGGTTCCTGAAGCTGAACGAGCTACCACCACGGCGCCTAATGAGCGGGTAGGGAAGGAGGGAGGGACAAAGGGACGAGGAGGAAGCATGGAGTGTCGACGCAAGTTTTCTTGTGCCATGAGGAGGAAGGGAAAGGGGGAGAAAAAGGAGGGGTTCAGATGGCATACCCCGTTGGATGTCGACCGTGCGGGCAAATATTGTGATGGCAATCATTCCTGTCCGAGAGGCGGGCGAGACGGGACCGTCATGTGAGCCTAGTCAGTCTTCTTCCTTCGCATTCACAAATGTGCAAAGCAACATCCTGGCTCCTTTTGCATGCAAGTGACGCGAGACGATCGACGTGCTCTTGACTAATAGGCCGAGTCTAGCCGTCAGTCGTCCTCTTCCCCTCCACATAACCCGCCCTACCGTTCAGGATGGTGGCGTCTCCAATCTCCCGGCAGAACATTTCGTAGACCGCGGGCCCGCCCAAGTGGTCGTGGAGGGCGATGCGCAAAGAATCGAGGATGAGGACCTCCTGAACGAGGGTAGGTGAGGTAGCGAGGGGGGGTAGGACGGAGATTGAGTGGAGAGAATCGCATGGATGAGATATTGTATCGGGAGGGATACAAAGCTTGAACGACAGATAAACATTAAGTCATGCAGTCGTAGCCAACATACTTTTACCACCCTCTCTCTAACCCTTCCTCCCTCCCTCCCTCCCTCCCTTTCTCCCTCCCTCCCTC